>NC_068417.1:36196857-36496857 GCF_023724105.1 Carassius gibelio
TTGAAGTCTCTGTACTGTCGAATGTACTGACAAGCATTTCTGGTAAACTACAATCTACTCGTATATTGTGCCTTAGCAAATACCACTAAAGGAATTTGCAGCTGATTTGCTGTATAGCATCCTAGAATCACGTTTCACAGCAAAGTGCTTATATCCTCATCATATCTCTACCTCGGCTATGCTAAATCAACTCTGCACCTGGCAAAACACACCGTGTCCTGCGTTAAACTTAGTGACTAAGGCTATTTTATTTTCCAGCAGCACCGCATGTGAGCCCTGATGCTGTCTCCGTGAACCTATGAGGAAGATTCGCAGTTTATAATTCAGGCCAAGATGGTTGAGCGCTAGTTTATTAGCTCGTTGGATGGTTCGAGTGTTTCCATAAAAGTGAATTACAGCCTGCGTCATCCAAGTTAAATTCTATTTACAATGGCTTTATGCAGTTTGTTTGTCATTTTAGACAGAGCATGATTGTTCAGGGAAACCTACTGACTGCATTTCTGGCTTTCAATAAAATTTGCCATGTAAGTCCCACTGGTGTTCAGCCACTTGGTGGCAAAGGTGGGTCACATTTCACAGTTACAGGCTTTGGAAGAGCTTTAGGTCCCATAGCAGTGACGAGATAATAACTATTACATGTAAACCCTGTTTTGCATTGATATATCCCTGCGCAGAATGCAATATAACTGCTTTGGCTGGGAAGGACAGCGATTGTGTGTATGAATGTATACAAATGCTCGAAATAATTGCTGTTTTGTCCGTTGGTGTGCGCCAACAAAAGCATAATAAAAGCGAGGCATTGCTGCACGCCTCCAGATACGATCACAGTTTGATCAAATGCTGTATAAGTGAATACTTTAATAAGTCTCTCAGTGTAATATATCATGACTCCATCATGGGAGGTCCAGAGATGCTGAATTTCAACAAACTAATTGGTTTCTCTCAGTTTTTGCGTTTGTTCTCTGGTTTCTGTGTTTGATCAACCCTCTATTGTAATACATGAAAGTGGATCGTTTTTTTCTTTTGTGAGATTTGAGTTGATTTATATAATTCTGTATATTGAAACTGCAGGCTTGAATCACAGGAGTGTTGCTTGTCAGAAGTGGGGTTACATAAAAGTATGTGTAATGCTATAATAAAACAAAAAAAAACAAATTGTTATATAAAGGAGCTTCGAATTTGTTCAGTGTTTACAACTATAGCATTAGAAGTTGTTTGTGTATGTGAGTGCTCTGAAAATGCAATATAACACGATATTATTTATATCATTATAATTCATTTGTTTATCATATATTTATAAATAAATGTGCACAATATATACTACATACATAAGTTATAAGGAAGGACTGCATTATATATATATATATATTATTATTATTATTATTTTTTTTTATCATCATTATAATTATTTATACAATTATGTGTAAAATAAATGATTTTTTTTTTTTTTTTTTTTTTTTTTTTTTACATGTTGTACATATCTATTATAAGATATGGAATGCATTTTATGCTAAATAAGAACTGCAAAACAATCAACCAATAAAAAAATAAAATAAAATAAAAAAATAACATACAGAAATATTAATTTAAAAATCTATAAAGTTTCAGCCAACAGGACATTCAATGCATAACATGACATATTAACATATTAAACACACACACACACACACACACACACGCAATACATACATACATACATACATACATACATACATACATAAATAAATACATTTTGACCCTGGAACACAATTCAGCTTTTCCATTCCAATGACCTTCATTACATAATTAACCCTTGTCCCCAGTATTTTATTCAAAACATGCATGAATCTGCATTTCCAGCGGCCGACTATCAGCTACAGTATCTGTAAAGAAGAGAAGGAGTTGACGGTGCAAATCCATCACGATTTGCATTTTGTCCTCCTCCTCCATATATGAGGTGCGATTTGTCAGAGCAAAAAGCCATTGATGAATTAAGAGTAACAGGAAAGATTAATTAATTAACGCATAAGTGCTGAGATAATGACAGCTCATCCAAACATTATGGATGACTCAATAACTAGATCTGAAACTTGATCCCACTGCAAACTAATTACTGCTGTGGTTCTAGGAAGCGCATGTCCGTCTGCTCCGAAGGCCACCGCACAAGCTCTGTTTATATTTGCACAATTCAGACGCAGATTTTGCTGACACCGAAAGCAGAGATATTACGCTTGCTTGCTGTGCAGCAGGATTTTTATTTATTTATTTTTTTCTTTTTTTCCATTCAAGTAAGCACTTAATAAAGTATTTTGCTGCTCAAGTTGTTGTTTTCATTTTGCGCTCATGAATCAGGCCTGCAGACTCTCTGCCTCACTCCTCTAGAATGTCAGCCATGAGACAAAACAGTACTGCTGAATAAATTGGCACATTTACTTTCCAAATGTAAAGCAGTGTTTTTCAGTTAAAGTTAACTACATCTTAAACTCAGATGAAATGTTATCATAATTGCTGTACAATTAAATGAATGCATAAATGAATAAATTACAAAGGGCCCTTTTAAAAAGTGTGTTAAAGGGGTCATGTGATGCTACTAAAAAATAACATTATTTTGTGTATTTGTTGTACTGAAATGTGTTTATGTGGTTTAAGGCTAAAAAAAACATAATATTCCACATACTGCACATTATTGTCTCTCCTCTATGCCGCGCCTTCTGAAACACGTCAATTTTTACAAAGCTCATCGGTCTGAAAAGTGAGGTGTGCTCTGATTGGCCAGCTATCCAGTGCATTGTGATTGGCCGAATGTTTCAAGCATATAACGGAAATGTTACGCCCCTCAGCATACACTGTTATGGCATGTCCCGGTCAGAACACCGGCATGACACGACAAAAACAATAAACATTTGCGTAAACATTTGGGCAGCGTTTTGTAAATCTTCCACCATAGTGATGTAGAGATGTGGGGGTGTGTTTAAACAAGCCTTTTTAGGGGGGCGTGGACGAGTCTTAACTTTGTTAAAGAATATCACTTTGGATTTGTGACTGTAGTCTTTGCTACTTTACAAATCTTCTTTATGCACCAAGAGCTTGTAACACTCCAAAGAGAAAGTAAGAATTTAAATTGCATCATGTGAGCCCTTTAATAAGCCTTACAAGTCACTTATGATGATCCTTTATTTCAGTATTACTATCTGCAATTAAAGTAAAAAAAAAAAAAAAAATACTCCTAAGATTTGACATACATTTCTTTTTCACTAGGTAAGCAATCAAACTTCAAAAACTTTTTTTTTTTCCTCAGGGGTTTAATGTTTTGATTATGAATGTTTTATGGTTACATTTGTTCTTTTTACTTTGGTTTCCCACTGAAGCATTGTCTCCACCATTGTACTGTCACACACACACACACACACACACTTACAGACACGGCTGTGGCGCTTCTCAACGATATGTGTGGACAGAAGAGGAAATGAGAATGAATTATCTGACAGCATTTCTCTCAGCGCGGCCAAACGCGATGCATCTCAATGTGCAGCGCTCTCAGCCCATGTTTGGACAGGTGTGTTTGTGTTTGGACCTTGTCCTTTTGCCCTTTTAAATAGGTAAGTCAAAGGAGTTCACCCGTCAGCTATAGTTCTCCATCATCAGTGGTTTTCCGTTCATGAGTTTGACCAATCAAGCTAATGTCCAATCAGGTGAAAAGCATTCGCGTATTGACTCCAACGGAATGACCTTTATATCTCATTTCACGGCTAAAATCAATGTATAAAAGGCTTAATATGCTGACTTTCTTCAAGCACACATGGAGGGCCGACTGCTACAAAAAGCAGACGCTAAACAAAACCTCCTGCTGCTAACACCCCTGAGCGGACAGCATGTCATAGCCGCCTCAGGAGACAGCGTTCAGGCTCTGTGTCGTGTTAACAACAGCTCGACATGTGTACCACGGTAAAACCAGAGGCACTGGTGGAGGACTTGGAGTAGCTGTGTTTTGACTTCAAGTATACATGCTGCCACCTTGGCTGTAGCTACTAGTGAGGTTTAGTGTATGAACGCTGGCATGTCAGAAAACTGTGAAAAGGTAGAAATCGTTAATCATGGTTAATTAACTATTTTATTTCAAGATAACGTGATTAATACATCAATGTGGGCAATATTTGCTAGTTTTATTGAATAATGATACAGTAACTGTGTGGTGGATTGCAGGAAGTGGTTCATTCTACTTACTGTAATGTCAGAAAATTTGAATTTCTAATAAAATTTTATAATTTTGCCGGATTTTACATTCTGTGATGTTTATTTATTTGGGGATTGATTTTTATGAAGAAATTACAGTAAGTGTAAAATAATTGAATAATCATTTAATATTCAGCCATTACGTACATTGTATTTGTTATTGTTCAATGCATTCTACTGTGATTATTTATATTAAACCTGAAAAAAAGTTATGCAACTTTTAAAACATTTTTTTATTGAAGTAATTTTAGTTTTATAATTAACCTAAACAAAGTTGGAAAAAAAAAACTTTTGTAAGCTGTGAAGCGTATATTTGGAATAATACAAAAAAAAAAAAAAAATAGTACTTTTAGTGCTTCTACTTAAAGTTATTTAGTTACTTTTTAAAACAACATTCCTGATTTTTGTTTATAGTTTTTCATGTAATATTTATATTTTATATACTTAAATTTATTCTTTATTATAATGGACAGAAATGTTTTAATAGTTTTAGATGACTGTAAACCTGATATTTATCAGTGTTTTTAGTGTTATTTTTATACTATTACAGTACTTTATAGTATTTCATTTTAAACTGTAATTTTTACTATATATATATATATGTATGTATGTGTGTTCTACTCAAACTTATTTAAATCATTTAAGTTTATATTTTATTTCAGCCTTATTTGACTGTTCTAGATTTAGCAAGTAGTAGCCTGATATTTATCTGTGTTATTTTAGTGTTATTATTAGTCTTATTAGTGTATTTTTCTTTTTTTTTTTCTTTTTTTTTGAATTGTCATTTTCATTTTATTTTGTATTTATTCTACGACCTTTTGTTATTTATTTATTTATTTATTTATTTAAGCTATTATACCAATCTCTGATTTACTGCCACATAGTGGTTATGATGTATTAACTCATGCAAAGCAACGATTTTCAATACATTTAGACAGTAAAAATGCAACATTCACATTACCAATGAATGCTTTCTTTTGGAAATAACAGTGAGCACTATTAGGAGAGTTTCTGTGTGACTCGAATTCATCTGCTCATGTGATTTCATCATGTCTTTCCTCATGAACATGTCCTCCATGTATGATGAACAGCTGCTGTATTATTAGATTACTAACATGACCGAAGTGTACACGATGAAAATACTTTTCAAAAGTACCATTCATTTATTTCTTTGTAAAGTTTTTAAATAATGGATTTCACCTTTAAACATACAATTATCGTTCCCATCAGCAGTTATTACATTTCCACGTTCATCCAAACGTAATAACTCGCTCCATATCTGAAATGACTTCCCTTTATAGCCAACGTCACCAAGTCTGCTCGGTTTTCAACCAACCTGACTCTTCAATCTGTATATATTCAGATGGATAAAATTAAGCACCTTTTTTCAAACCCTTAATCCTTTTTCACTCAGAAATAGGTCACCGAATGGAAATAAAAAGGCTTGTGAATGCCATTACATGTTGACTTATTCATCTTATTAGTTAGTGTGAACTCCGCAGCCCTACATGGATTGGGTTATTCAGGTTTTTTAGCCTAATAATGAGTGTCACGTCCCTTACGCTTTCAGCCGTCAGTTAATGAAAGTGCCTCAAGACCAAACGCGGAAGATTTTTTATATTTTTATCTTAATCCAATGATGTTGAGAAGAACATTATCATTAGGAGGAGTTATTAGAGTCCATTCACACACTGGCCATTATCAAGGTTTGAGATAAATCAAACACATGTCCTGGTAACTTCAGGTTCATGCGCTGTTAATGAGAAAGCGGCTGTTCCTCTCTGCTCCACTCATTCGGACAGACTTTTTTTCCACTTCTTTTCCGGCTGACCTCTCCCAAACTGGCTGGCAGATTAGTTCTGGGCTCCCTCGGGGAATACAGAGGGCCAGTGTTGCAAATTTGTCACTCAGAGTGTTAAAAATCCCAGAGGAATGTTAATCTTTTTGGTCTCCTCAAACACTCCAGTAATCCACCTACTGCCTCCAAGAAACCCGGCCTCTCCATTCCCATCGGACGGATGCATTACAACACCACTGCAAACTTACTAACATTCTCAATTGTAATTCTTGTAGACTTTTATTTCAGTAAATAATGTGTCAATAAAAAAATAAAAAAATAAGTAGTAGTGGTAGTAATATTACATTAAACATTTTACCTTTTAAATTTTATTATTTTTAATAATAATTCATAATAATAATGTTTTCTGATTTCTAATGCCTTAAAGGGTTAGTTCAGCCAAATATTTAAATTATGTCATTAATAACTCACCCTCATGTTGTTCCAAACATGTAAGACCTCTGTTTATCTTGGGAACACAGTTAAAGATATTTTAGATTTAGTCCGAGAGCTCTCAGTCACTCCATTGAAGCTGTGTGTACGGTCTACTGTCCATGTCCAGAAAGGTAAGAAAAACATCATCAAAGTAGTCCATGTGACATCAGAGGGTCAGTTAGAATTTGTTGAAGCATCAAAAATACATTTTGGTCCAAAAATAACAAAAATTACGACTTTATGCAGCATTGTCTTCTCTACCGGGTCTGTTGTGAGCGCATTCATGACGATGCTGACGTGTTTTCTGGTGCGCCCAATAACAAAAATAACACGTCAGCAGCGTCACTGCAGTCTTGTGAACGCACTCACAACAGACCCGAAAGAGAAGACAATGCTGAATAAAGTCGTAGTTTTTGCCCTTAATGTTTATATAGTATTTTGTAATCAAGTTTAAGTATGTGATGTTCCACTGTACGCACAACATTTCAATGATAGGTATGGGTATGCTAATTAGACTAACTAGCTAGCTAGCTGGATAAAATCTACAAATAAATCACAAAATGCAACCTTTATTTTGTTGCCTTTTTTGTCTATTTTACTATTTTAGGCCTTTCATAGTGCTCATATTTCGGGGGGGTTTCCGGGAATGGAAATAATTAAATAAATAAATAAATAAAAAAAATTTTAAATACAACACAGATGCTGAGGGTTACTATTCACCCCTTTTTGAATATTTATAATTCAAGTTTCTGTCCATGAAATGCAAAAAAAGAAAAAAGAAAAAAAAAAAAGAAGCATACTATTAAATGTATAGTACTATTCTGAAGTACACGAATCATATGAATAATCTTCCTTTTACCTATAACCAGTATCAGAGCACAAGGACTCACACGACTCCGTGAAAAGGAGAAGCAGAATGATTTTAACAGTTTGACCTACAGATCTGATTGAATCTTTTATGTGGAAAGCACTCCGTCGGCGTGCAGTGATTCAGGGAACATCTCACCCCTCATAACCCAACCTTTACTTATTCATCACACCCATCTGTTGTGTTGCATGAGCCTGGCCTCTTTCAGAGACATGAATACACTCGCTGGAAGGGATGACTTCTGCTTTCGGACATGCCGTGGCCCTGATCTTCTGCTGAATCTCTCACAACCCAAAGCAGCTCACAGTGACACCCATTCAAAACCAGCAGAATCAAAATGGCTATTCAAAGAAGTGCAGCTTTCAATGATTTCTTGGTCTTTTTAAGCTGCAGCGATCGATTTGAACAACAGCATTTCAACACATTTAACTTTCATATTCTGACATATTTACACAGGTGTGACGCTAGCAACGCCAAGGCCACAGCTTCAGTTCTCAACACATGGACACGTATAAGGTACAAAAGGCGTCACAATATTGCAAATAGAATCAGAATATAAAATAAACTGCACGATTTGACTGAACTGTGCATACGCTAATCATATAAATACATTCTTTATTATTATTTTATTATTACTGCTAGGAATTTGAAACTTTAATGCTCATTAATAATTGAAAAAAAAAATTGTCGTCCAAGTTATTTGGTGTGACCAACCTTAAAAAAAACAACACTCATACATTAAATAATAAAGTCTGTCAAAGTAAACAAGCCCCTTGTATTTAAAAAATACATTGAAAAATGCTTTTTTATATATATTTTGTTGTTGACAATATAATTGATGTGTTCAATTTGTAATAAAAATGTTTTGGCTTGAAAATAGTTACATCATATGGCATTTTTTTTTTTCATTAAAAAATAAAATAAAATGCTTCAAAAGGTTTTCAAAAGCTGTTTAAAGCTATTTGCTAATTTTATTATTTAATATATATATATATATATATATATATATATATATATATATATATGTATATATATATATATATATATATATATATATATATATGTATATATATATATATATATATATATATATATGTATATATATATATATATATATGTATGTGTGTGTGTGTGTGTGTGTGTGTTCAAGACTTATATGAAAAATATTTTATTCAAAAATAGTACTACTTGATTCTTACACCAAATGGTTACACAGTTTTTTGGAGGAGTTAAATTGAAACGTTCTGTTTTGAAGTTTTAAATCGAACATAATCCATAAACTTTACCTCCCACTCCTCACTCCCTTGGCATGTGTTACACAAGCCATAAAGGGTTTCTAAAGATGAGCGAATAACTATGCTTAATGAAAGATGAAAGATTAGAACAATAATTAAGAAACTGAACATAAGGTCAATTTGGTCTTCAAGCACAGTTCGATTTATTACATCATTCTCTATCTGCACATTTTGAACAATGAGTCGTTGCAAGTGGCAGATTTTGTGACTTGAGTTGTCAGCGAGTGGATTCTCCATCGCTGATAGATTGACACTTGGACTGAACTTCCCAGGTGTGGCTAAAAGGGTAAATAAAACGATACGCGTGATTCAAAGGGAATGCCAGACACTAATAACAGTGTACATCCGAAACCTCCTTTACAGGAAACTCTCTTTCATGTACGGATGAGTTGTACCTTGTTTACAACGCATGAATGATGGATGCTCTCTGCTAGAGTCGCGAACCCAAACAACCGAGGCCAGACAGAAGCACAAAAGATGTTGAAAACCTGTCGAGAAGAAAATATCCCCGTTGCTCTCTGTACCTCCCCGTTCCCCCTTCACCTCGTCCTCCCCCTTGGGACACGGGAGAAAACAAGAAAGCAATTTGTTAATGCCGGTGGTGTCGAGTTATTGCTTTGTTTCCCATTTCACAGAGAGCTTGAGTGCCAAAGAGTAGAGTAAGAACAAATATGTCTTTGTTTGACACCTTGACAGTAAAGCGACCCATCGGTTGGACACCTAGCATATCTCTTTCACATTCTCCAGAAAGACAAGGAGATCCCAGAGACGAGGGAAGGAGTGTATTGAGTTTTCCCAGCCCTGCCAAAACCCTCAGAGAGGTCGCATAATTGGCATTTTTCATCTAAGATCTTGGAGTAGAAAAACAGTTCAGAAGTTGGTACTCCTATGATGCCTCAGTCCTGAGGCGAGCAGATGCTGTCTGCAGGGCTCTGGTTTCACCAGGGCTTTGTGTTTGGCCTCAGTTATCAGAGATTTACTCATCTGCGGCACCTAGCCCATGTTAAAAAGGGCCCGTTGGATTTATGGTTGCAGGTGCACTGGGTGACCTTATAGTGTCAGGGGTTCACTCTATGTCAGGTATTACACATTTAGTATGTGCGAGCTGTCCAAATTATCAAAGGGTGAGTCTCAAAGGGACGCTTTTTGACCGATGAACTTCAGTGACTATTGCAGCTTTCTGTGATTTTATTATATTGGTAAATCTTCTCTCTCTCTCTTTCTGTAAAGAACGATCCCACAAATAGTAATGTCCAATTAAATATTTTAGAACAGAAAAAACAACAATTATACATTTGATATTTAAAGGAAACATCTCTATTAAAGGTGATATATGATGAGATTTACTCTCTTTGGAGTGTTACAAGCTCTTGGTGCATAAAGAAGATCTGTAAGTTGCAAAGACTAAAGTCTAAATTTGTAAAGTTTACATTTTCGGCTTTCACAAAGGACGAAGCGGAGTCCAGCCCAGGGTCTAGCTCACTCTAGGTGTGTGATGCTGTTTCATTGTAAAAAACGAAACTAGTTTGTTTGGCCTTCCAAAAGAGAACAAGACTAGAAATCAGTGTTTAAGTTGTATTTACAAAACTGTTCCAAGAACAGATTAACCCAAATATTCAGATGTGGCCTGTGCATTTTAAGGAGGACTCTTTCCTGATCCTGGGAGAGAAGACTACAATGCCGGTTGTTCTGATTCATTGATTTTTGTTATATTTAATAATTTATCACTGATGATTCAAACTCGAGTTTTAAGCAGTGTAGAGTAGCACTTGTTGATTATCATTTCTCTGATCACAAATGCAGTCATTGTTTTATGTTTATGTGGCGCGATGCATGCCTCACTTAAAAAGACAGTATAAGTCATTATAATGCGTAATTATGTCCCCACTGGATGCAACACATGGCTCATTTAGAATAGGGTTTAATGTTTTTGAATTGTCTCTCTGGCCGGACTGGGCATCGCAATATGTTAAGGGGCGTAAAATTTCCATCGCAAGATTGAGGTATTCGGCCAATTATAATACAGTGCATAGCTGGCCAATCAAACCAATGAGCTTTGTAAAAATCAGAAGGCGTTTCAGAAGGCGGGGCATAGAGGAGCAACAATAATGTACATTATCTATCTATCTATCCCCAAATTTTTTAATATACATTAAAATTTTCTTTTTACATTTTGTTATGTAACCATTTTAACGAATTATTATTATTAACAAATTATTATTCATATTATTATTTTCAAAATATTAACCTCACTCATCCCCAATAATTCCAAACAAATCAATCAATCAATCAATCAATCTCATATTTTTCCAAGTTTACCCTATCATGAGTACTCTTGTCACATGGATAAAAGCCTAGGTCATTTTTAATCTAAAAATAAAATAAAACATTAAAAACAAACAAACAAATAACTAAATAAGTAAATGACTAACTAACTATCTAAATAAACAAATAAAATCAGTCTACTTTTAGCACTAGTGATGTTATTTTCATGACAATTAAGCATTATCCTCAGGCTACTTCAATTTTGGATATTTATTACGTGGAGGGGGAAATAAATAAAACTGTAAATTGGTCCATTTGGAAACTCACAACGTTACTTCTCAACTTTGAGTTATGCTACGGAGAATCTTTTGAGGTTGAGGTACTTACTGAAAAATAACTTAAATCATCTTACTTGTACTTTTTTTGACTTGACTTTTTGGAAAAGTTGCTCACGTCACATCAGTCCTAACAGAGTTAGGTGATGGACAATGAACAGATGTTTACTTCAGTTTGAAAATGTGTCCATTTCTCCTCTATCTGTCCCATCATCTTCTTCATAGAGTGCAACAGTCTCACTCAGAGCAAAATTGAGTTTCAAGTGAAGAATAACGAATAATGCTTTCATTGGCCAAGCAATAGTTTTAATGCTTTTCCCATGATCTCCTTATTTTCGTTATTCCCTGGCTCCGGAATTGAGAAAGAAACTCAAATCCTCTAAAAACAACTTTTGGCAGTCGCTCTCTCACTGGCAATTATACAAAGACAAGCTCCCAAAAAAGTTGAACGCAGAAATCTTCGGTGCCCTCGAAATCCCCATTTTGACTGACACAGGCAAAAGCATAATGGCAAAGATTTTAATCTTTCCGAAGTTAGGAACTAAATTTATGCTAACCTTGAACTGAACTGTGGCTGCACCGTCCTTCTCTGCATTTTGCTGATGTCACTCATTGCTTTCACCATGTCGTACATTCATGATTGAATACGTTGATTTCTATTCATTCTCCAATCTGCTGCTTTGTACTAGCAAATGATGGGAAGAGATAATGAAAAAAGAGAGAGGTTGGGGGAGATGGGAAGGAGAAATCAAATTAAAGAGACTGTAATCAACAAGCATCACATGGTAATTCAATTTAGGAAGTTCTTCTTTCTTATGACTTTCATTTCCATAGTTTGGATTGGGTCTCATATGTAGCTCCTAAACAAAATGCCTAGTTGACAGTTTATTAGCATTTAGAGTTGGGTTTAAATAAAGAACAAGCTCAAACTGTCCATAGGAGAGCTTGTTTGTGGGACACATCAATTGTGTTGCTATATAAGGGTGAGAAACAATGCCAGAGTTTCACTTTTTGGGTGTACTTGCACTTTAAATTGACTTGTTTTCATTTCTAATGCAGGGTTAGCAGTATGGTCCATGCTAATAACACAAACCAGATCCCACAAAGGAAGAAACTTCATTACCAGGATGATGCTAATTTATACGTTTTGAAAGATATACCAGGAATGCGTCTGTGAAGCAGATATTTTATTAGCAAAAGACATACTGTATTCCTTTGAAGTTACATTAATGAGTTCATATTTCAGCTTCTTAATCTATGGTAGTGTCTGGCATTTGTACGAAAACAAGCACAGAAAGAAGACTGCTTTGTCTGGCACCGGCAAAATTCTTTCATGGATCTGTGAACGACCAAAACAAAGGAGAAGAAAAACATTCCATTTGTGTTCAAAAGAAAAGATGATTCTTCGTCTGCGGGCTTTATGACACAGATGTCAAAAATACTGTCTCTTTGATACTCTGTAGATGTAGATTCTAAACGGGATTCTGGTTTACAACATGATCACTTTAGCTCAACTGCTAGCGCATGTTGCTAGCAATGCCAAAGTCATGAGTTTGATTCTCAGAGGACATGCATACTTATGATACTTCTAGTTATCCTTTGTGCAGTTAATTGTATTGAATGTACACTTGCTGTGTACGTCAATCAATATATTTCAAATTAAAAGTATATTGACAAACTGTTTTTGCTAATAACTTAAAATTAAGTAAATAAAAGGTAACTTAAGTGTGCTTGAAGAGTTCGTTTTTATCACTACTATTCTAAAATGTGCACATTGTAACAGATTTAAACATACCTTGTTTTAATATATTTTGCCATACTTCAAATCACACTTATTCTAAAGTGTTGACTAACATACTAAAGTACTTGACTGCAATGTTTGCTGTAGTGTGTCATTCACTACATTCAAGTGACTTCCCCTGAAGTGCTTGAAGTGTGAAGTACGTATATAGAGTAAGAGGCAATTAACTCAGTTTAACTGAGGATGCAAGTCAATTATGAAGGCCAGATTTCAAGTACTAAGATGAATCCTCCAGCACAAAACTGAAATCTCTATAATAGCTCCAAAGACATCACAGCCACTTTCCAAATTAATTTTAAAAACTCTGCTCAAAATCATTCACATAGTTTGTGAAATATTGAAATATTTATTTATGGATTCAAACAGAAACACATTTCAAAACAGTTTTGTCAGTTTTGAATATTCTTTGGATTTAATTAATTTGTTTTCTCTTTTTCATTAATTCATTCATTAGTTCATTCTTCTATTTATTAAAGCAAATGTTGTTATTAAAAAAAAGTTGCAACTGAAGAACTGTCTTTAAAAAAAAGTTGCGATAAAGCTGATGAAACAAAAGCTAACAAAGGTTATTAAAATTGTGAAGCTGCGATTAAACAATAAATAAGATTTGTGATTAAACAAATGTTTTTAAACAAAAATTGTGATAAAAGTTGTGAATAAACAAAGTGAATTGATGAAGTTGCAATGAATCGAGTTGTTATACATGAAAGTTGTTTTTTGTGTGTGTGTGATGAAGTTGCAACGAAGCACGTAAATAAGCAAAAGCTGTGATTAAACAAAAGTTGCTATTAAACTATAGCTCCAATGAAATGAAACTTGTGATTAAACAAATGTTATTAAACGAAAGATGCAATGAAAATGAAGTTGTGATTAAATGTTATTAAACCAGTAGTGAAATTGTGATGAAACAAAGATTGTTGTTAAACATGTTATGAAATGAATGTGATGGAAAAAAAAAGATGTGAACTTGCAATGAAAAAAAATTAAATGTTGTGATGAAACAAATGTTACTGCACAGATGTGGCAAAAAAGAAATTTTATTATTCAATGGAAGTGGTGAAAAACTGTTGTTATTAAATGAAATTGTGATTAAAATAAAAGTGAGTTTGTAGTTGATTGTAACAAAGTTTGTGCAAACTAAATGATTAGAGAAGTTCGGCATACGTTATAAGAACGAAGATGTCTGCTATGTGCAAGGCATTCAGTGTGGTTTTGTGGGGTTTTGCTATGTGGTCAAATGTACAGCATGTGGTTGCTAGGGCATTTTTAGGTGGTTGCATTAGTTGTTGATAAGGTAACAAAGGTGTTCTGGGTGGTTGCTAGACCATAAAATACAGTTACGTTTGAAGAAAAGTGCTTTTTATGCCCAGAATGTTGTAGTTAAGACTCAACCAGCAGCCAAACCATAAACACACAAGAAGACAGAGGAAGCAAATGAAAACCAATCAAAGAGTGTGAAATGCATCTTGAAATCATTACGGAGGAGCCAAAAAGGATGCCTAATTTTCCAAAAAAACATTCCCGACAGCAGTGTTGCACCACATCTGAGCTCAGATCTTACCTGGGTCCAATTAAACAAGTATGGCTTGAGTAGTGGAGAGCTGCTGTATCAGGGGTGAAAGACCCCCAGGCACATGTCTGGATGTGCTCCAAGAACCTACACGTCTAGTGATCTCAGTTCTGATATCCACCAGCCCTCAGGGCAGGAACTGATAGGGGCATGAGGCTGTCCCATTTTAACTCTTTAAAGGGATAGTTCACCCAATAGTTTAAATCCTGTTATTAATTACTCACCGTAATGTCGTTCCAAAACCTTTGTTCATCTTCCGAACTCAAATGAAGATATTTTTGACGAAGTCCAAGGGCTTTCTAACTCTTCATAGAGAGCAATGCAAGTGAAAAGTTCCCAGACCACCTACGTTTTGCAATCCAATCAATTCCTGATGGATAAAATCAAGTCCCACCCAACACATTCAAATCATGTTGAATATAAAATGGTTTGCAGAATGTGGTTTTTTGTGGATTCTGAAAACATTATTTTGGAGTATCTGCCTCCTTGTAATTTAAAAATACTGTCGGATCAATACAGAAGTTGCAGTGTTATCTGGGGCAGTGGATTCATTTTGAAGTCTAACCAGCAAGTGTGATAGAAAGGTTTTTCTCTTTTTCTTTTTCTTTTACCAAATCCCAAATAACACACAAGCAATATTGCACAAACAGATAGGGGACTGACAAAAAAATCAAGTATTATACCAGAGAGAGAAATGATTCATTCCTCGCAGTAAGGCTGTGAATGATGAGGCTGTTACAGCCGGCGAGAAGAATGCATCTATTGCTGGTTGTAGTCTGGTATTTATTAGAGTAGACATGCCTACCTGGGGCCATTTGATACAAGTTAATATGTTCTCTGTGTTGGCCATAAATTTGAGGGTAATTTAAAGAGAAAATAAGAAAGAAGCGGAATAACCTTTCTAATGACAAAGAGATAGCAAACTTTTGTTTCCTCAAGTTAGTCATGCAGTGGACTTTTAGTGCACCTGTACACATATATCACATCCCTGGGAGACAGGAAGTGCTGCCATATCACTCATTACCAATTCAGTCTCCAGGCCAGATGTTAGAGGCCTCTGCTCAGTGGAATTGCAATGTCTTCCATGGGATCATCCTATCTTCTGTTCCAATTTCTTTTCCTGTTTATAGCCTTTTCCCATCATGGGTTTATACGAAAACAAACTGGATTAGTATATAAATAAATAACTGAAGGAATATATCCACTGAATACAAAAATAAATCTAGCTAGCTGGCCGGTACAGATAAAATCCTGTCGAAATTAGGAAAATTGCTTCTTATAGCCTTGTCTTGCGTCTTGGTGGAATCAGTTAGAATGCAAAATCATGCATATTATTACAATGCACTTATTTATTTTTTAGACACTTTGTAATTTTGGTGATTTAAAATAATAATAAAATAATGAAAAAGCAATAATAAAATGTTGTCAAGATTAGGAGAATGACTTGCGATAGTCTTGGTAGCATCGATTAGAAGGCAAAATCATGAATAAACAAGTAATATTTTTACGCCAGAATTTTCCAACGTGTTTTAAATAAATAATTAAATAGCACATTTATGTACACACACACAAACACAAATATTAAATTATAACTTTGGACATAATCTTAAACATAGCTTACACATTAAAGTACCATGTAAAGACTGTCTGATTTATCACTGTAACACCACAGTGCATTTTTCAAGGCTTCTGACCTGTTTTATTCAGTGTTCAACTTTCTACATGTGCTTTGATAAGATGACAAATCTGCAGTCCCTCCAGTCGGGCAGAAGTGTCGTTTGGGTTAGCAGGAAAGTGAGCAGTTGCCTTACCCTGAGGGTCTTCCAGGGGCTGAGACGGTGATTGATAAGAAGTGTTCGAGTGAGTTTAACCCTCACCATCAGGACTGCCCTGGGGTCAACACATCCTGAGGAATGATCCCTTCTCAGAAACTGTGATGGATCACTGACCCCAGACCTGTGGATGGCATCCACCCAAACCAGGATGTGTTTGTTTGAGAGATCTTTGGCCATCTCTTGCATTAACAACTGACTGATGAGATCAACCTGATAAACCATGCAAATGCTGGATTCTGAAGTCCCCATTTCCTTGTTAGTTTTAGCAGAAAACTTAAAAGAAATTTGTTTTTCATACAGCAAAACAAGATGTAAAAAGCCCCAAAAGGGAGTGTATTGTTAGGTCTGTCACGCAATAGGTATCCGTCTAATGCACTTCCTGTTAGCTGTAGCTGAGTAGGCAATCTTGGGGCAAAAATGACTAAGTTTTGAGTCTCTGACTCATATAAACCATTGTCTAAGACTTAGTAGGCTGCATGGATGTTTATTGCAGCTCCCTTGTAAGGCAACAAACAGACAACTAAAATTCAAAATAAAGAAATACATTTATAAAATGAGAATTGATTAAGTGAGAAGGTAGAAATAAATTGAAACATTCAATTGATACAATTTGTTTCATTTCCATTATTCAAGGCCCTTTTTCCCCTCAATCCAAACATTTTTGTTTTGATCTTTTGTTTTGTTTTGTCATTGGTGATTTGTTTGTAAAGTTCAGTGAATTGTTTTATTGTTGTTTTGTTTGAATTATCTAGGCAATTCTGTTTTGTCTGTATTACACAGATAACTGTTTCATTTGCTTTTGTTTTGTCTGGATTACGCTGGCATTTTTTTCTGGATTATCCATTCCTTTGTTTGTTTTTTGTTTGCCAGGATTATCCAGACATTTGTTTATTTGTTTTTTTTTTTTTTTTTTTTTTTTTGGCTGGATTATCGAGACATTTGTTTGGCTTTGCTTTGTCTGGATTATCCAGATCTTCTTTTTTTTCTGTATTACACATGCATTTGTTTTGTTTTGTTTGGATTATCCAGACCTTTGTTTGGTTTGGTTTTGATTTGTCTGAATTATTCAAATATTTGTTACGTTTAGTTGTTTTTTTATTGCTATTTTTATTTATTTTTTTTAATTATCCAGGCCTTTTCTCTGAAATTACATATAAAGTTTTGTTTTGTTTGGCTGGATTATCCACACATTTCTTTGTTTGTTTTTGTTATATGTGGATTATCCAGGCCTTTTTCTGTATTACATATGCATTTGTTTAGTTTTGTTTGCTTATGTTTTTCGGGATTGCGTATGCATGTCAACTTTTGCTTGCCGTCTCCACCGTTTTTTTTTTTAATTAATTTTATTTTTATTTATTAATTTATTATACATTACTGTTAGTAATATTGGGACTGTCCTCCTTGTTAAGGATACAATTGATTTCACAAAAAAAAATAAGGTTAGAAGGTTACCTTGTGAAACATTTTTTCTGTTTAGATCACACCTATAATATTTTACTTTTGGTAATACATGCAGTCTATGTCGGCAGCTCACTAGGTTATGAAAAACAGCCATCCTGCCTTAGATATGTGAGACGAGCATTGATCAGCAAAACTGATGTGCATTTCCTTCCATTCATCATTCATCTCCGTTTACCATCGTCGGCGTATTCTGTTTGGGTGCAAAACAGAGTCTCTAGACCTCGAAGACGTTGAGATATTGCATTCAAAACATCTTTGATGTCAGTACGGTGTTGGCTGTAGCACAATCCATCCATTAGAGAGTACACAGCAAGTACAGGCATGTTAGAATCGGTGATCTTTCGGTCGTATCATTCTCTAAAGGAAGGGTTTGTGAAGATGAGATAAGGCGAGACAGGATAAGATCAATGCTGGAGGAATGCAAAGTATCCTGCTTTGCACCAGCGTACACCTGGAGGCACGACACAGTCCGAGACTATTGTAAAGCACTTATCTGAGATGGTTTGTCGTCATGTTACCTCATATGCTGAATAATCTGATCATATGACGCACACAGTGATGACGGTCCATTTTGTACTGTGGTGCATTTTTGGATTAACAAATTATTATTATTATATATTTTTTGTTGTGTACTATTTTATTGTCAAACGGGATCGCTGCCTTTGCTATTAGGGTTGAATGAGCTCAATATATAAAATCCTATTCAAAAAAGGGTTGAACTTAAAGTATGTGACAGGATAAGTTAATAATGATTTATGCAGTTAACGAAACAATAAATCAGGAAGAAAAACTGATAAACATCAATGACCAAGTTAAATGGCAGACGACTTAGTTGGAATGCTATTCAACAGAGAACAATGTTTTCAATTAAGGAATGTTTGTATCATCTCACGCACATGACAGTGTTATCTTGTTTTTTTTATATTAATTTTAATAAGAAACCATAAGGTTTACTTGCCCACAAGGGGTTAATTATGACCAACACACTATTGTTTACTTAGTAATTTAATTTTTTATTAATATTTTTATTTATTAGAATTTTAAACTTTGGCATTTTTTTATTTTATTTATACTAATATTATATATATATATATATATATATATATATATATATATATATATATATATATATATATATATATATATATAAATGGCAAAGTGTAAAATTGTAGTGTAATATATAAAGTGTAAAAGCTCATCTGATCAAACACCACTTTTTATATTGATTTTTTTCTGGAAAACTCTGTTTTTCCTCAGGAAGATCTCTGTTTCCACCGACTTATACGCCGGTTTGAGAAACATGCTTGACTGCTGGGGAAGTGGAATTATGCTTTAATTAATGTTTAGCTTTAGGCTGGAGCTGTAGGTGGGGGGTCAGTCTACACGGACTGGCATTTTCCCACAATGCTCTGCAAGTATGTGCGCTGTTTGTGTGAGAAACAGAGAGAAGCAAGAGTTTCACAGCACCTGGATACTTTCTCTGCTCTGTCATTAACAACCACTGAGCCCAGCCCAGTCAGCATATGCGTTTTTGTGTAGTTGCACAAATGTGTGTGTATGTGTGTGTCCGCGCGTGCATCCTTATTTATCCAAATACTTCTGAATGTAATTGGACTGGGTTTTTGTTTGCCAAATGATAAATGAGATGAAAAATTCCAGTAGACACTGACTGAGGAACCCAAGCCATATCAAATAAGTATCATATCAAAGTAAGTATCAACCCAGTCTCACGGGGGTTAACTATTTTAAGAGGTGGTGATTGGGGTTGTAAAAGGCTGGAACATTTCCAGAAAGTTCTGTAAAGTTTCCAGAAACTGAAATTTTCCACTCCTTTGCAACCCTATGATTTCGTATGAATTTGTACTATTTTGATCTATTTTATTTATTTATTTATTTGTTTATTTATTTATTTTTATTTTTTTTAATGTAAACATGAAGGCCTACCCCAACACAGACCCTAACAGTTTATTGGATCAGAGCAGTTCTTAAAGTGACAGCACTAATATTCCTGCTGTCTTCCATTTTATGTTCATCAAACAACGTTAGAATATGGCGTGCATTTATATTCAATTATTTTATACATTGTAACTACAATTTCATATTTATTTGTTGTGCTGTAGTTTTTTTCTTCTTCTTTTCTATTTCTTGTTATTAGTTTCTTATTTTTATTTAATTCTGATCGTTTACTTGTCTTCAAGTAAATTTGACATTCATTCATTTTTTTAATTCTGTTTTATTCTAAGCTATTGGCAATTATATGGTTAAACATTTGAAAGTACAGATTTAGTTTTTGTCTGTTGGACAACAAAATCGAGCAGAAGAAGTCCACAGACATACAACATGATGGCCACTCATCAAACATGGCGTTCCCAGCCATTCCTACACACCAAGACTATTAGAGTTAGGGGAAATCATGGACAATTTTGTTTGTGCTTTATAATCTTCCACTGACTATGCACATCTTTGAAAATGACTGTGTACTTTTTTCCTACATTGGGCGTTGCAAGAGTTCAGAAGAGGTTATATTTAATTTCTAATGCTCTTCCAGATCCTCTTGTTGATCTTTTTGATTTGATTCTCTCTCTCACTCTCTCTCTCTCTCTCTTTCATTATCATCATTGATGTTGATCTTTCCATGACTCCATGCTCCATGTTTCACTGCAGTTAGTGTGTCTTGGAAGTGTCGCCCCCGTTTCATGTTCAAAGTCCTCCATTGCTCATATTCACAGTGTTGAAGGAGCCGTGTTGGCCGTAGATGAACGACCGGTGATCATCTGCTATATGTATTATGGCCTTTGAGGTATGTAGATTTTGCAAACATAAAACACATGAAAGAATGTAGACTGACTAACCTGCTTTGATACAATCCAAAAAGTTCCAGGATTAATATCTCTAATGGGCCGTTCATAAAGAATGCATTTGTGCTAATTAAAATTCTTGGTCTACTGTTATAGAAATGTTCTGCACTGAAAAAAAAGAAACATAAATGTGCTTAAAATGTAATTTAATTAAATCTATCTTTCTATCTATGGCCAGTGTTATTTCACCAAGTACAACATGTTCCTGGATCAACATTCCAATCAACCAATCAGAATTGAGTTTAACATTTAACTTTTCTGAAAATATCTGTTTCAGGCTTACAATCAGGGTAAGGTGCTTCTACACCCTTGTTAATCAGCTCCCACTGATTTTAGGGAAAAAAATATGGGTAGGGTTAGGTTTAGGAGTAGGGATTGGGTTAAGTCTATATTTATTGGGTTAATATCTATATTTTCATGATTTGATCATTAAATTTTGTACTAAAGTCTGTATTGATATTTTTGTCCCTACATTGGGTGCCACTTCTGTCATGGAAATCACGCGGTTCGCCTTTCATATTAAACTAGAATATCAGTTCCTTTCTTTTTCTTTTTTTTTTTTTTTTCTGGACAAATACAGCAAGCTGAAATGTCATGTACTATTTTACACATGAAAAACGCTACAATATAGACATACTTAATGTTTGGCTCAGCGATTTAAGGGGTTTTACTGGTAAAATTTCCATTTGTAAGAATAGCGAGAGTGCGATAAAAGATCGGGGCAACTCGAGTTAAACCAAAAAATGAGCTTGAATCATTGAGTGGATGAGAGCAAACAATCATTTTCTCCATTAGCCTTTGAAACCAGTTGTGAAGAGAACAATGTTTTCAGCTGGGCTTTATGGAGATTTTTCTGAGGTACCATGTTTGAAAACCAACGCTTTTGGAAAGTGCAGCAAGAGACATACAAAGATTCACTCAAAAAGATGATCATATCAGCGAAGAATCGCTGCTTATTTTTTTTATTCTGCACTAAAACATATAGTTAGTGTTTTGAAATCTATCATTTGACTCAACATCCTTTTACTTGCAGGGCATAATGGTATCCCATTTTATGCTTCTCATAAATGAGCAATTTGTCTCACAGTTTGTCTATTTTCTTTTCTGTACAATAATAGTTTAGGAGCCAGTTTCGGCTCTGAGAGAGTGTGTCTTAACTGTAATTGATTCAGGCTTTATTTTCCAGGAATTTAATCAAGTGATTATCTCCAGCGAAAAGAAAAGAACATCAATCCCAACAATGAATTCATTTTTTGCTTGTTCTTGTCTTTTTAATAAAGTTTAAAGAATAAAGTTGCTGCTTTGTTTGGATGATGGACCCTCAAGTAATCACTTTGACCTGGGATTGAAATGTTTTGTTCACTCCCTTCCCTGTAAACCTACAACATTAAACAAACACTTTTGGATGACCTCAGTGAAGTGAGGTTCTCAAACTCACTGCCAGCTGCTGCTTCTCAATATCGGCCAGTTTCTGTCCAAAGAGAAAGCATACAAATCATCGTTTGATTAAGTTTTAATAGTGTAAGTTTGGTTTGTTTATTTGTTTAACCCCTGCCTCAGCTCATCGTGACGCATAATGCCGCAGGTGTGGGATTCAACCACGGCATATGTTCATGGGCCTTTATTTCTTTTATACAACTCTAATCATTCCCATAATCACACTCATTTATAACTTACAGATCGGCAGCGTTGTCCACTCCTACACAAGGGTGGTAGAGAAATCTTTTAGGATCTTGTGCGCTTGGAATCTCCCATAAGATTTCGAACGGAATGAACTTTACATTTTTAATGTAATTAAAATAATAATAATAATAATAATAATAAATACTGGCACAATTTTGTTAGAAGTTCATAGTTTTATAGCGTAACTACTATTTCAATCTTGACTGTAGATATAACTGCTTTAATTTATGCATAGCTTGTGGTTTGGGATGCAACTACTTTAAAATGACTTCCCCAACGCTGTTTTGCTGTAATTACAGACTTAATTAGCTTTGCCCCAAAACATGCAAATAGGTTGTTGTGCAATGTGTAAAATGTCAAACTTGCAGTCATACTAGAAAGACTGACTCTGTAAACTACTGTCATGCCAGTGGCATTTACAAACTCTGGCATCTTACTGTTCAGCGATCTGATAGCGGGATCCGCTTTAGTGGTCGGATAGATTAGCGTCTAACCTCAAACTAGCACACGTGAGAGGTGTAAGCCATAATTGCTTTATAAACTGCTTACAGGTAAACAGACTCATTTCATGTTCTAAATTTACCACTGGATCAGAGCGCAAACACGAGCAAACAAGCTCATAAAGGCTCAAATGAGGCATAATTTAGTGTTGTTTGTGATGGTTTCAACATGTTATAGCTGCATTGATTGAGTTGGCTTCCAGGCATAGACATAATGTGTGCAGATTCTAATGAAAACCATACACCGAAAATCAAGAATTAGTCAGACTGAAATATTCTATTCTATTCTATTCCATTCTATTCTATTCTATATTAGATGTGTGTGAAATTTATTTGAGCCATTTTGTCAGAAACTTAAAAGATTTATTTTTCCAAAACTGGTAATCAATCAATCAAAAACCTGTTAAATTAATATAAGATAAATAATACCATCTTTTATAGCATAAAAAAATGAAATATATGATTCATAAGTTGCTTGCGAAATGAATAAATGCAATTATATATTAAAATGTATTCATTTATTTTTAGCTTTCCTAAAATTAATTAATGAATTAATTAATTTATTCACTCATTCACTTCTTTTCCCCATAACTGCTTTATATAACCTTTGGTTTTACATTAGAAATTGATTTCTGACATTATAAATTTGAATAAAAATAAAAAAAACTGGCCAGACTTTTCATATCCACCAGCATGGTTTACTATACAGTGCTACAGTAATCAGCCAAACCTTGAGCACTTAGTCTTGCTATCTTGCTACCATTTTGCAGACTTCAAGTGCACACCCTGCATGTCCTGCCAAACTCAGATCCCTCGGCCCGAACACTCGATATGATTGACGGGCAGAGGCCATTTCTAAATGACTACTTTTTGCTGTGTGTGTTTACAGAGCCTTGGGCTGTCACAGATACAGCTGTGATTTCTCACAACATTTCAGTCATATCTGTCAGGTAATAAAGACATTTTGTGCTTCTAAAAAAAAATTAGCTTAAAGCACCTTTAACATAATCCATATACGCTTCCACAAAACTTGGGTGCGCATCAATTCTGAGGTTTTTGACATAACCAGACAACACCACCACATGCCTGTAATTATAGCGAATTCATAAACGCTCCCTCAAACTCAGACGTGCCAAGACATGCAAGTCTACGGTTCTCACGCTAGACTGTGAGACTAATTAATTCAATATTGCAACTGCGAGATTAAAGTCTTTTTTGCGTGTGACAGTGCGGTGTGGAAGGCGCAGCTTTGATCTGCATATCTGTCCACTCTTTTTGACTCTCACACAGACTTAATGAATATTTTGCTTCAGTTGTGCTGTCATCTATCAGCACCAAATGACAAAACAACCAGCCACAGGATAAACTAGTTTACCGCACCTCTCACCTCATCTTGCCTGAATCTGCATTGTTTGTCCTCTGCAGGTTATTCATCGTGATTGTGGTACTTTCTGCTTTGTGCGGTTTTATTTTGTTTCTTTTTTTTTTTTTTTTTTTTTTTTTTTTTGCAGGTGGGAGGCTCGAGGAAGATTACAGGTGAGGAAATGCATCAAACTCTGCAGTAAAACAAGGGAAGCATCAGGAAAAGTAAAGCTAAAACAGGGAATTATTTGTATTGATAATTTTGGCAGAAGATTGTAAGTGCAAAATTGCTCACACTTTTTGTTTTCCAAGTGTAAAATACAATGTATTTATTTATTTGTATTCTTTCTTTCTTTCTTTCTTTCTTTCTTATTCATTCAGTCAATTTATTATTTTTATTATTTTTTATTTTTTTTTTTTAGAACATCATTATTTTTTCATTGGGTTGCACCATTTGAAAATGTGACCTAACCTTACATTTTTATCGGAACAAGATCCACATATATAATGAATTACTGAACTTTGCATAGAGGTGGTTCATCTATGGTGTTATAGAGTGCCTTTTTGTGTAATTAAGTCATGCATTATGATTGTCTTCCTGTCACAATCATCATTGTCATCACTAAAACTACTTGTAATTTCACATATGAAATGCTTTTAATTCCATTTTTGTTGTTGTTGATAATAAACTCACTAGAGCTGTCCAGACTCACAGCAAAGTCAAGTGAAGAACACAAACTGTAGCATCTGTCTGTGCATTCGGTATGAGAACAAAAATGGATTTTATAATAATCTATTCAGTCTAATTGCATAATTTTCCTGCTTGCAATGTCACAAAAGATTAAAGATTCATTATAAATGCATACTATTATGCATAATTACTTGAGACACAAAAGTATGATGTAATCCAAACAATAGTTTAGTTGTTTGAAAACTCGTATCTCAGAGTTTTACATTAAAAGACCTGCTAATGTGGGATTCAGGAGTGAAGTAACTCTGTTTCTTGTTTCCATAACATCTTTAGTTTTAATTTGCATTATCTGCTCCTGTCTAGTGAAGAACAATGCCTAAAGCTGTGTACTAAATCTTTCAAGTGAATCTGGCTCTATGACTAAGACATTTGGGAGAAAAACAACACTGAGGCAGGCAACTATTATCTGTGAATAACTCACCCAGGAAGCAACGACACAATTACGCCGACCACGCATATGAAAATTGAACTGATGCATCTAATCTTCTTAATCTCTCACTAATGCATGCAGGGTCTTTATAGGTATTCACATACTAAACTTTGAGTCGAATGGTTCCTCTGGTGTTAATGATGTGAGTGTTCTCCAAATGCTAAAGATGGTACTAGTCTAAAGCTCGTTTCTCACTGGATGACATAAGATCAATTCTCACCACAGTCTTTGTCTTATATTCGGGCACTAAGTCAATATTTTTTCCTTAGGATGACATAGGAATGGATGGCGCCGTCTGTTGTGAGTGTATGCTGCATGCTGAGGCAAAATGATAGTCTATTCTTGTAAAAAAAAAAAAAAAAGAAAAAACAAAGAAAAAATAAAATGGAGCAGTTTTTAATACAAAATAATGTATTTAGATTTTTTTTTTTTTGAGTTTTTAAATTTTAATAATAAATAAATACAATATTTTTTTTTTTTTTCTGCTGAATAATATTTTTTTTTTTATTGCAATTGCCAGACATTTTCATGTTTGACTGACAAAAATATTAAGGTTAGAAATTTAAATAATAAGAAGAATTATAAGAGAGGTGTATTATAAATATTTTTTCTAAATCAATTTTGATTATTGATTGATTGAAAAAATTGATTTTATAGACTTTTTTTTAAGCAATAGAGGTTTACACCATTAACGCTGACAAATTTCCATTTAATGCATCAGAACTTTACCAATAAACAAGGAATGTCTTTATCATGGGATGCATATTTGTAGGTTTCCCAGTCTTTGAAAGTTCTCATGGGAATGGATACTAAATGTTCCAAGTTAATGAAATAATAAGAGATTTTTAAAACTAAAACAGATGGCCTGGACTTATCTTTGCCCCACTGAGATACCAAAGCTGAAGGATTTTTTTTTTTTTTTTTTACAGATTAGAAGGGCATCTACACACCTGCTTCAAAGTAACTGACTTGGAGTTATTCTTAATGTTTTCATGGGTTCAACAGCAAAAAACTAAAATAATAATAATAATAACAATAGTTTGCTTTTTTTGTCAAATATGATTACCTTTGCAAATTGCATTATTGTACAAGACACTCGGAAAAAATATACCTGGATAAATGGGAAAATATAATTATTTTATCATGTTGTTTTATTTTATTATTTTATTTATTAATAAATGTTATATAAGCATCTCAAGATTAAAACAGTTTAAACAAATTATTATTATTATTATTATTTTATATTTTTTGCAGTTCTGTTGATATTCTAGCTGTCAGAATAAGCACACATTCCTGCCTCAGATATGTAAATGAAAACAGCTGTTGTTCTCTCTGTGTACATTTCTCCGACACGGACAATTAATCACTCTTAAGCAGCGCATCGGTCTTCAAAGGTGCGTTCCTCACCTTATCTTTTTGCTAAAATGACAAAAAGCCAAATTCATCTTCAAGCCCACGGTCTGCTGGCACAGCTGTCAGAACCGGATCATCTTTATGACTGATTGATAAATGTGCTAGAAATAAGAGACCGGTATAACAAAGTCTTTGTTTTGGGGGGGTCTGGAAGTAGAAGTAGTATTCTTCTCATCTTTTGCATAGTCCTGAAACAACCTCCCAAACACAAGTCCATTAATGAAAAAGGTTGGAAAACTACTTGACAGACGCTGACCAGAAGGTGTCTGGTATGTTTTGAGTTTATCTCCTTGTTTAAAATTGATAACCCTATCCAGTCCTCTCCGAGCCAAATAAGGAGGGATATCGAGTGTCCTATCATTCAAGGGAGGAGTTCTTAAGTATTGCCAAAGACAAGGTTCATTCCTATTAGAAGCTGTTTGGCTTGGCTCTGTTTTAAGTTCAGTTGCTCAAGCCAACAAGTACATTGGCGCACCGCACCTCCCCGTACCTGTCGAAAACATTGCATACTATCCATTAGAGAGTCATCACAAATCGTGAGCTTTGAAAAGGGAGCTGTCTTAAATTCTGTACAAATTTTAAGATGAATAAACTCTCAAAAGTCAGGTTTTATATGCGGTATGCACAGAGTTTGACCAGGGTTGGGGAAGCTGTTATGAGCCTATAGTTTGTTAAAATGCATGTCACTCGTAATATAAAAAGTAAAAGCAAAGTTATTATTTGCATATGATAATATCACACACGTCATGCATTGAAGACCAGTATTAACAGTAAATATAGTAAATCAAGTATTAACAGTTAATAGTTTATATTATTGTTTGCAAAACATTTTATCATAATGTAGACAGTAATATATATATATATATATATATATATATATATATATATACATATATATATATATATATATATATATACATATATATATATATATATATATATATATATATATATATATATATATATATATATATATATACATATATATATATATATATATATATATATATATATATATATATATATACATATATATATATATTAGGGGTGTAACGATACGCGTATTCGTATTGAACCGTTCGGTACGAGGCTTTCGGTTCGGTACGCGGTACGCATTATGTACCGAACGGTTCGTTGGACTAATTAATTAAATTTGGAAAATAAAAAAGGTGTGTGAAATATAATGTTATGCGTTCAACAAGGTAGCCCAATAACCCAAACGACGTAACAGGCAATGCCCCTGACACCCCCGAAGAAAAAAAAACACCAACTTATATGTTTATGTTAGGCTACTCAGTCAGGCGCTCGCTCACTCAGTACGCGCTGAAACATGCATCTAACTCCGGCAGGTGGGGTGAGGTGGGTGGAGCTTAGTATAATAAAATCACAAAAATAAGTCTTCATGTTAAGAAAGAATTGTACACAAGCATCTCCAAAACTGTCCAAAGGTTATTTAAAAATAAAGCAATTCACAAATTATTTTATGACAAATATTTTTACTGTCTTGTACTCATTTATTTAGCCTACAAATTAAAATTATAAAAAATAACTTTATTTTTATTTGTATCATTATTATATATTATTAAACAGGTTATGCATAAGAATATTTTATCCAAAATAAAAAAGAGGAAAAAATTACTCCAGAGTCAGTCACAATGCCAGGTTTATTGCACAATAATAATCAAGTGCTATTATAGATTATCAGCAATTGAACAAGATTTTAATGCGCATCTTTCTTATTAAATCTTTGTATTCCACCTCGTACTACACTTGATAGAGAATCACTTAAGACACTTTGCTGTAAACCTATTCCACATAATAATATTCAATAAAACTGTATGTTAACACGTAGGAGTTTGCTGCATGAATCCGTGAGTACGGTTTACAAATCCGAGGGAACGGATTGCGAAAGCGTGCGCACGGATTATGAATTCGTGGGTACGGATTCAAAAACCGAGGGTACGGTTTACAAAATCTAAGTGCACGGATTGGAAATTCGTGGGCACGGTTTGTTAATCCGTGGGCACGATTTGTTAAATCGAGTGAACAGTTTATGAATTCGTGAGTACGGTTTATAAACTGAGGGGACGGATTGCAAAACCGTCGCCACGGATTGCTTTTTTTTCTCCTACAGGTGACGTCCCGGGCTCCGTATACGGACATCACCGCAGCGAATGGTGCATTTACGTTATAGCCGCGGATATGAGACCTTACTCTGTAGTGGAAAACGCAGGTTTTAAGAACATGCTTAATGTAATTGAGCCCCATTACAATATTCCTTCACGAGCCCATTTCAGACAGACCGTAATTCCTGCTTTGTTCCAAAAAACATAAGCCCAAATAGAGAACCAATTGAGTAAAAACACACTAAATATAAAGCGTTATAGAGTTCCATATAAAAAGAGTTACATCTTTGTATTTGTTCATAACCACTACAACAATATTACATTTAATTTAAAAAAAAAAATTTATAAGGAGCTATTTTTGTTTTATACAGTATGCTGCTAAGAAAACACCATAGAAGATGGGTAAAGAATAGCTCCATCATTGTTCAATGTAAAAAAAACACATACTTTGTTAGTTTTAATAAATAAAACATTTTTAAAAAAATCAAGGAAATTTATCTGCCAATTTTTTCTTTTTGCTGTATATATACACACATATATATATATATATGTATATATATATATATATATATATATATATATATATATATATATATATATATATATATATATATATATATATATATATAAAATGCAATTAATAGGTACATTTTTGACTTAATATTAAAATAATAGTTGAATATGCAATCATTAACTACTATTACTATTCACTACTACTATTACTATTATTATTTTAATTTATTTTTTGTACACCAATAAACCATTTACCGCAACACCAGGACCATGAACTAAAGTGAACAGGGTCCGTTTTTATTCATGTAAAAAAAAAAAAAAAACTGCCATCTATGACAACGGATCAAAACTGTAAAATTGCTTTAACTGAATACTCATACATTGCATACGTTCATGGTGGAATATAATCTATAGGTCAAATTTGTGAAAGGTTGCACAGAGTTTATCTTTCCTCGATGAAAAATAAATCAAAAAGTCTCTTGCGAGAGTAATTTATGTGTCCCTGCTGGCGAATAAAGCGATGCTCCCTTTTGCATCCGTAACATTACCAGCTGGAGTTGCCTTCTTTGGAAGAAATAGTGCCAGAACAACATCAAGTATTAATCACACCATGTCCTTTCCCTGACACCATTCCAAATGCCTTGTTGTTCACTTAGCGCATAACACTCAGTTGCTACGCCAAGCAATCCATCCTTTTGAGAGGAAAGTAATCTGACTTATGTTTGTATAGCATTTGATGGGGTCTAAGCAAAGGCTGCCTGGCATTTATGTCCGCTTTTCCACCTAAACAAGGATGAAAGGCAATTTATACTGCAAAAGCTAAACGATGCCCATCATGTCTGCACATTTTCCTACTCAGAGAAAGGTTACCTTGTAAAGAGGTACAGCTCTAGAGCCATCAGAATGACTGTGTCCTTTCATGCGCTGACAGATAGCTATCTAGTACTCCAAAAGTTAGAGCCAGAACAATTTACATGTTGTGTTTGGAAAAGGCTTCTGTCATTGGAATACCAAGTGCATTATTCATTCACGGCACCAATAATAATATGGCAGGTTTCACGTGCTTGAACATATAAAAAGGTTGTGATCTGAAACAAACAGATCTTTTGAGTTGCACAAAAAAAAATACAAAAAATAAAAAAACTTTTATTTTCTGGATGTTTAGATCATTATCATGTACTGGGGCTTAGAACTCAGTGTGAAATTGTGTTTGCAATCCATTTTACTTCAGTAATCTAATTTAATCTTATCCTTCGGATGGTGAAAAGTGGTTTGAGGTGATGATTTCATGTTGACTTTAAGGGCAGAGCTTCAAGAAATCCATGCAAATTTAACAACCATAATCTCTCCAATGTTGTTGCAAATGTTTGAGGATATGGAATGGGATTTTTGGAGGGAAACTACTGTAGTTTTAGTTCATGTTAATATAAAATGAAAGCTTCGAAACTGAGTTTTGTTTGTTTGTTTGATAAAAAATGAACCAAATTAAATCATTAGTATATTATTTCACTCATAAATGGTTGGTAATTTTCATAAACAAAGAAGTAAATGGCAAATAAAATTTAATTAAACTTTCTTGTAAAACATCTTTGTTTTATTTGCAACTTAGTTTCATGTGATTCATCTTTGCATTGTTATGTCCCATTATAAACATCAGAATAATGCTGCCTTCACATGCTATGAGATTTATCGTAAATACAAGTTTCCTAATTAGATGTGAATGCCTCTAAAGTCATATTTACTAGTGGGAAATTCTGGAATAATTTTGATACCAGAGTTTCCGAGTTAGGCACGCCATATTCTTTAAACATGGTAGTGGAGAAAACCATTGCTGTTGTCAGTGCTCTTCTCACAACAACTACATCTCTTTGTCTGGTCGCTAAAGTAGTGTTTTTATATGAACAATCATTTGAAGGATATTGTATCTTTTATAAGTAGTGAAATAAGCATCGATTTGACCGAAATTCCAGAGTTGTCAGCAAACTGCATAGCCTATAGCACTGTGAATGTTTATATGATTGACAACCAATGGGATGCTACATTTTAGTCCTTCCGACAACAAAGCACTTGAATACTACAAACTTGTAATCATGACTTCATAAGTGAGAAATAGGAAACTTCTGACACCACGTGAAGGCAACATAAGATCTTGATAGCTTATATTGTAACTTACACAACAAGTTGTTCATAAAGGCAAAAAAAGAAGTAAATCTTATTCAGAGAACAACAAGCGAGCAAAGTGGAAAATATGGCGAAAACACAGATGGCCATTTTTTTGTTTGACAGGTAAGAAATAAGCCAATATTAATGCCAAATGTCAGTGTTATGCCTATTGTAATGTTATTTATTTCAACACTACTGTTTTAATGAGTGAAAGTGATGTGACATTCAGCCAAGTATGGTGACCCATACTCAGAATTCATGCTCTGCATTTAAGCCATCCAAAGTGCACACACACAGCAGTGGGCATCATTTATGCTGCGGCGCCCAGTGAGCAGTTGGGGGTTCGGTGACTTGCTCAAGGGCACCTCAGTCGTGGTATTGCCAGCCCGAGACTTAAACCCACAACCCCAGGGTTAGGAGTCAAACTCTCTAACCACTAGGCCACGACTTCCCCACAAAACATCAGTGGAAGACAATTTCCTGCTTGAAAGACGTTATTTAAAGATATAAAACATTTGCGCTAAAGATCTGAATCCCAACTCTTTGCAGACACAAAAGCAACTTGCAGTTTTACAACCCACCAGTAGAGGGTTTTTACATCGATTTTATGCTTCAGATAATATTTTTGCTTTAGCGTTAGGACATTCATAGTATGAAAGGCAATTATTTTATTTTGTGAAACAAACAGTACATTTTAAAGCATTGAGAAATTTTGAGATTATCGTCGCTGCTTGGGAAGTGTTAGGAAACGTGTTTCGAAGACATCCAGTACCACGTCTCTGATTTATGATAGTTCAAAGTTTTGTCTAAACTCAAATTTTGTCCAAATACAAGAATCACTGCAGAACAACAAAGAAGCCAAAACAGTGTTATCACCATCTGAGATAGTTGGAAACGCGTATGGTGTTGTCCAGCGGTGAGATGTTTTCACTTTAGATGAATGGCTGTAGATCATGCTGGTAAACCGGCTGTTGCAAGATGTAGAAAAACAACCCGTAGTTGCTTTCATCAGAAAGTCTTCTCCTCAACTCAGACTTGTTTGTTTGATTCGAGGTGATTTGAAACATACCTTCATTACGTCTGTTTCAGATTCATATCAGCCCTCACATTTCTCTCCATTTCTCTCTATGTGGCCAGTAAATGTCACATACAATGTAATGTTTTCTCTGTTATGCAGGCATGAGGTCTAATTTCCACCTGTTGCTGCGGGTTGTTTTGAAGAAGTGTTTTTTTTTTCCCTCTATCAGTTTTTTTTCCTTCACCTAAGGAAAAAAATAAAAAAATAAAAAGTAAAATGAGAAGAAAGTTAAATGAGAAGAAAATAAAAATAGGCTACTTGAATTGTTTATTTAATGTGTGTATTAAAAATCACACTGGATATTCTACTTATTTATTTTATTATTATTAGTAGTAGTAGTAGTAGTAGTGGTAGTAGTATTACATATACAGTTTTGAAAACAACATGAGTGAGTAAATGTTGGCAGGACTTATATAGCTATCATCCGGATGTTTTGAAGTGAATCTCTAAGAGCGTAATATTCACACACACACACAAAAAAAAGGTCTTCCAACTGAAGTAACGTAGTTCTATTTTTAATCCATTAGTGTCATTGCTAAACATGTTACTGTCATAGCCGGCAAACTCATCCCCTTACTGTTATGATGACAAAGGCTGTATGCATAATATCAGAGACAGACAAAGTAGTTAAGTAAAGAATTGCGGGCATGTAGGTGAGCGAATTGATCAAATATTAACTCTGGGACTTTTCTGTGCGTGACTGCGCACTACAGGCCAGAAATGAACTTGAAAGTGTGTCAGTCAAACAGACAGGTGACAAGATGAAAGGAGCTGGTAAAGAAAGACAGGAATGGCCTGAGAGAGAGAGAGAGAGAGAGAGAGACGGGAAGAATGAGTAAATTTGCTGTTGTACAGCCTAAAGCCATACATCTCCCCCGAGACCCGTCTCTCCTGCTAGACTGACAACAGAAACGATGTGAAAAAAAGTGGTTGGGAGAAGTAGTTGAAAAGTAATCACATACTGGAAAGGTCTAGACTTTCTGGGGGGACTTTCTGTTACTTATGGCAAGATTTATGGATGAATCATGAATTCAGTATCACACACAAACTGTTAGTTCTTTGAAATACCGGACTGTCCGGTGACTTCTGAGGTCACTGACTTGGCATTTTTCTAATAATACAATGTAGGATGAATCATTGGTTCAGGCTTTTGTTTCATCTGCTGCTGAACAGCTCAAAGGTGATTCACCTCTTACCTCAATGACTTCATGAACTGAAAGCTTTTAAGCGATAAGCTCCGTGTGGATGCTTGTGACTAAATTCGCAATGTTAGTTTGTCACTTGATTTTATGGCACTTCAGAGAAGACCTCTGGGAATGTGAGGTTGGCGATGAATGTGAGGGTGTTCGACGAGTCAAACCGCTTGTGGACTTCAACTTGATGCTCAACCTTTTGAACTGAAAATGAATGGAAACAAACTATTTTCATATTTTTGTTATTCCAATATTTAGTTTTTTCTTTAATTGAGTGTTAAATTACAAAAAAAAGAATCTTATAGGTGAAATGAGCAAAACAAATTAATAAAATTAATCATCTGATAATATCATATCTGGTATTCATTCAAATTTAAGACAGGTAATTCATTAAAATAGGAATGATACTGTTGGAGACTCTCCATTTGCATGGTAATTCCAGGTAATTCATTATGAGCGGATCTCATGAGATGGTTGTTACACCGAATGCAAACAGAGCCAATAGAGCACATTTCCTGTTATGGCTGACTGTTCACGACGGGTCATAGTCATGTATTAACAGATCCCAATCCTGCTTGATGTTTAATGTTGTGTGTCTGGTGATTAGCCATGCTATCATTACCTGAGGCAGATGAGTCGGCAGTTTATAATAGTTCTTCTGACAGATCGAGCGCGACTGACGGCTCTAGGTAGGCGTAGCCACTGAGACCCGAGCCAAAGCATACAGGTAAGGCACGCAAACGCAGATCTGGAATCTGTCAAGAGCAGTCAGTCTCAGACTAACTCACAACAACAGTCTAGAAAAACAGATGCCAATGTATAACAACAAATTCTGTGCCAACTGTTCTTCTATCAAATATATGTCCAACTTTGTGTGACTTGTTTGGTCCCAACTGATTTTTAAAATAATAATAATAATAATAATAATAATAATGATAAATTATTTACTTAACTGATTGATTAATTGGTAAATAAATATATAAGCAAGCAAACATTACAACTGTGCTGGGTTTTATTAATATTTTACACATAGGTTTACCTTTTTCACATACATTCATTCCTTCAATTTACATTTTCTTTTAACATTATTTATTTTATAATGTTTTATGATTTTTCATTAAACTTTCCTTAAATATGAAAAAAAAAATCCAAGTAAATTTCACAAAGAATTACAAAGAAATGGCAACTAACCCATTGAACTGTGACTTAAAATTTGACTTTAAAATATACTCCAACTATTTTTTTGTAAAGTAACTGAATTCTTAACCTAAATTCTCACCCTGATTGCCCAGTTCAGACTACACGATTTTAGCCTGATTTTGCCACGATTTGCTTGACGAAGGATGTCGTGGGGATTCGTAAACGACAATGAGCGTCGGGACGCAAGATTCCTATCGTTTCAGCTTGTGTAGTGCGTCATGGTGAACGATAACCGATTCCACATCAGCAATGCTTTAAACATCATGACAGAAAGACTAGCATGTTTTTCTGTCGTCCACGATGAGTTCCGTCACATTGGTGACATTGACCAATAGCAGCACAGAAGCTCTTTCATACACAGTTTTCAAACATAGTGGAACGAAAAAAAGATGATGGTGCTGCTAGGTGGAAGTATGAGATGCAGGAAAGGTTTGTGGAAAGAAAAATGCTGGCGAACGATAGCGGAAGGGCTTCAGTAGTGTTTTTTTTTTTGTTAGTCAGTTACTAGTTTCACTTTCTCAATATCAATTGTGTCGTTTGTTCTATAGCCACACAAGAAGCCAACATGCATCCTTCTTCTTACATAACATAAAGTAGTGAATAGATACTCTATAAGATTTCATTTACCCTGAAATGTGAATTCAGGTGAGTTGATGATCATTATTTAGCAAAATTATTTTCACTTGAGGCTTTTGAAAAGTTTCTTGACTAATTGGTGTCAACAAAGTGAGTATTTTGCTGTTTCCTTGAAATCCCTGGTGCTCAGGTAAACCAAAAATAATGAAGGCCATGCGTTAAGCTTTTCCACCCTCTCCAACTTCAGCCTGGATTTGGACAGCAAACCACAAAGCAGCTCTCAGCTGACAGCTAGTTAGCTGCCCTGCAACACTCAGAGCTCATTTATGGCTTACTGTGTTCCTCTGTTGTGGAAGTTTCCTCTTCCGTAAACTACAACTTTTCTGTTTTTTGCTTTTGTATTAGACTTTGCACAAAGTAAAGAGAGAAAAAGAAAACACTTTTTCTCTTTTAGTCACATGCTAGGCTAGATGGAGTTTGATGTTTTCGAATTAGCCGTGCAATTTAGAGTTCAAGTTTGCGAATTCTGTGGAGATTAGAATGTAATCCTTTTTCTCTTCAGATCTTTCCACAGAGCTGCCTCCTGTAGTTAAACTCTTAATTACATCTTGCACAGCTAATTACAAGTTGTTAAAACCAGAGAAGATAATTAGTAATTAGTAAAAGATCTGAGAACTGGTTGAGTGGCCAAATTTTCTCAGTCGTACCGACATGTTTGATGTGCTTTCATGTCATTTGTCTTTATACAGTTAAACAACCCACATTACAGTGTAAAACATTATTTCATTTGAGAGATATTATAAAATATTTAAATGTGTCACTAATAATAACTATGTTTGAAAGCATTTATGTTGGTAAGGTTGGTAAAGTTCTTAACAGTGATACTAACGTAAAGGGATAGTTCACCCAAAAATGAAAATGATGTCATTAATAACTCACCCTCATGTCGTAATTATAGTAATAATAATAATTTCTTACATTTTTATAGCGCTTTTCTAGACACTCAAAGCGCCTACATAGTCAGGGGGTATCTCCTCATCCACCACCAGTGTGCAGCATCCACCTGGATGATGCGACGGCAGCCATATTGCGCCAGAACGCCCACCACACACCAGCTTACTGATGGAGAGGAGACAGAGTGATGAAGCCAATCAGCAGATATGGGGATTGTTAGGAGGCCATTATGTTCGGAGGCCATTGGGTGCCGAGGTCACACCTCTACTCTTTTCGAAAGACATCCTGGGATTTTTAATGACCACAGAGAGTCAGGACCTCGGTTTAACGTCTCATCCGAAGGACGGTGCTTGTTGACAGTATAGTGTCCCCATCACTACACTGGGGCGCTAGGACCCACACAGACCTCAGGGTGAGCACCCCCTGCTGGCCTCACTAGCACCTCTTCCAGCAGCAACCTAGTTTTCTCAGGAGGTCTCCCATCCAGGTACTGACCAGGCTCAGCCCTGCTTAGCTTCAGTGGGCAACCGGTCTTGGGCTCCAGGGTGATATGGCTGCCGGAGTAATGCATGCACTTAAACAGTACACTGACTGAACTGCTCGGTGTTCATCTTCAGTTCTCTCTTCACAGCAGTTCAGTCAGTGTACTGTTTGAGTACATGAATTACTCCGGGATATTGGTTTGTTTGAACTCAGAGGAAGTGTCCGCCACATTAAAAAAGTTAACAGCTTAAGTCATTTGTGGATTAATGCGTATTAGAGATGCGAACCGTTTAAAGCGATTCAGTTCGATTTGGTGAACTGGTTCAAGAAGATCCAGTTACATCGAATGATTAGTTCGCGAACTGGATATGACAAACTGCTTTGATTTGAACTCTCTCACAACAGACACGGAAGAGAAGACAATGCTGAATAAAGTCGTAGTTTCTGCTATTTTTGGACCAAAATGTATTTTCGATGCTTCAACAAATTCTATCGCACCCTCTGATGTCACATGGACTACTTTGAAGATGTTTTTCTTACCTTTCTGGACATGGACAGTAGACCGTGCACACAGCTTCAATGGAGGGACTGAGAGCTCTCAGACTAAATCTAAAATATCTTAAACTGTGTTCTGAAGATGAACTGAGGTCTTACGGGTTTGGAACGACATGAGGGTGAGTTATTAAAGACATAATTTAAATTTTTGGGTGAACTATCCCTTTAACTCTTTTTTTTAAGTTGCCAGCCAGCACCAACATAAACACAAGTAAAATTCTGAGCCAAAAGAAGAGAAAATTTGTGTCAAAGACTATGTTCGTTTATTAACACCGCCTCTCCTGGCCTAATGGTTAGAGAGTTTGACTCCTAACCCTAAGATTGTGGGTTTGAGTCTTGGGCCAGCAATACCACGACTGAAGCGCTGAGGTGCCTTTTAAGCAAGGCATCGAACCCCCAACTGCTCCCCAGGAGTCGCAACATAAATGCTCCGGGTGATGCGTGCATACTTTGGATGGGTTAAATGCAGAGCACTAATTCTGAGTATGGTTCACCATACTTGGCTCTGTCACGTCACTTTCACTTTTTCGTCTGCAACGGATGAGAAGAACACACCTTCCCTCTCCCATCCTCAGTACTGTCTTCAAAGGCATTATGGAGAGCATATTGACCAGCAGCATCTCTGTATGGTCTGGGGACTGTAAAGCCTCCGACTGGAGGTCTGTGCAGAGGGTGGTGAGGACAGTGGAAAAGATCACTGGCTTTTCACTGCCTTCCATCCAGGACCTTGCACACAAACACTGTCTGACTCATGCTCAAAACATTGCAAAAGACCCTACACATCCTCATTATGGACTGTTTACACTGCTGCCCTCTGGAAAAAGGTTTTTGCAGCATTCGGTGTAGAACAGTAAGGTTCTTTTTCCCACAAACTATCAGGCTTCTGAACTAAAAAAAAAAAAAAAAAAAAACTCTTCACCATTTTATTTAAGTGAATCATTTTTGTAGTGAGTCTTATGTGTACTAGATGTGGATGCTGAAACAACAGTACCTTTTATTATGTGCAATAATTGTACTATAAGTTGCTGCCTAATAAGTGCTATAATTTTGTTTTGGATGCTGCTAATTATTAATGTGCATTATTTAACATTTATATGCTGCTGTCATTCCCTGTAATGTTACAATCTTTTAAATGAACACTGTTGCATTTTTTATTATATCTGAATTTGTATACTGATTTTATGGTTTGTGTTTAGTTTAGTGCAGTATTTATGAGCCAGTTGTTCATATGTGAATTTTGTATGTACAGTTGAATGACAATAAAAGCTACCTACCTAATCTAATAATATTTTTTTGTTGTCGAATAGCCTTTGATATCACATTACCTAATGTAAGGGTATGTGATAAAGTGGTTTTACCAGTATGGTGCTGTAGTGCAAGGCTGTAATTCAGCTCTACCGGATGCAATTCAAGAGAATAAGATGCACAGCACTGCTGAGAGCATCATTTAGATGTTTATGTTGCACGCTTTACTCTCAATAATGAGATAAACAGCAAAAATGACAGTATGAGAAAACAGCAGTTCAGAAAGCATCTGATTGTGATGTGGAAAAGTTTGCACCAGCTCTGCATGATATTTTATTCTTATTTAATTGTGACTTTATTTGCAAATCTGAATTTAAAACTCCAAATTCTGTTACTTCCACCACATAAACAAATAAATATATTAATAAATAAAAAACTATTATGACTTTTTATCACACAATTCAGACTTTTCATCTCAGAATTTTAAGTTATCATTTCGCAAATCAGACTTTTTTGTTTTTGTTTCTCTTGCGATCTTGCATCAAGGATATCCTATAAGCTTCCATAAAATACACTACATAGTTGAATTAGCTTGTTTTCAGCTAAGAAAATGTATGTAGATAAGCTAGTGTATCTACTTCAAACATTGAGTAGCTTGTAGTTTGCGAAGTTACAGTTGCTAAGTCACAATGAAAAAGCATTCTTTTGGAATTAAAGCAGATTTAAGTGCCTACGCAGTTAGAGATTTGGATAAAAAGAAATGAGAGAGATGTGCTACAAGCAAATTTAGCGTACAAGCTCTCACGGCATTGCACATTTCCAGAAATGGATCCTTCATAAGGTTAGCTCCTGAAAATGACGCTGTCTCCACAGGAGCAATGTCTTTACTCAACAGAATGGAGCTGTCGTTTACTAAGGGGTCTTCCTGCTAAGAAATGACCTGTCACCATTGTTCAGTGTCTACCTACCTTCTCTCTTCTTTTCTTGCCGTTTCTATGACTACCGCCTTCTCAGAGCTGAGATGCCTTTACATTAGCACCTGTTTGCAAGCGTGTTCACATATTTGCAAAGAAACTTTATCCTTTGCTTTACGATCACCGTAAATGGACAGTGTGGTCACAGAGATATATGATATACTGTGATCCAATCAAATTTATTCTAAATATCATCCTTAGAGTGCTGTTTTGTCCCTTTAAGAAGGCAGTTTTACCCAGTACCCACTTAGTAATGTCTCCAACTGTCTATTTTCAAAGATTTGCTCCATAAACTTGTAAACAAAAGTGCATTTGCTGCTGCTTAGAGGAATAGAGTTATAATTTCAGGTTTAAAATCGTTTTTCAATGTACTAGCAGTTACCATTTAGAAATGAACATTTTCCTGTCATTTAAGCGCTGCTTCTACAGTATATGAATATTATGATAGGTAAGTTAAGCTTTGAGCTTAATAATACACTTTAAATCAGCATTGCAACCTAATAGCAGTATAAATGTGAGTCTGTGTAATATCATAATTGATATGTTCTGACTTAAAAAAAATGACCATGTCCTTGTAAAGCTCATAATTAAAATGTTCAAAAACCTGACCATTGCAATGTCATGCTGAAACATGATAAATGGCAGCAGCTTCAGTTCTAAAATTTAGTTATTTTGTAATGTATGTTTATATGTATATGTATATGTATGTGTGTTTGTGTTTGTGTGTGTGTGTGTGTGTGTGTGTGTGATTCTAAGAATCAACTGTTAATGTCTTAATAATGCAATACTATTTAAACTAATGAAATACTAGCAAGTTAATTAACTATCAAATTTGGCTCTAAGTTTACTCATAATACTTTTGCATAGCAACTCTTACTTTTAATCTTGTTTTGTCTGTTGATTACTCAGATTATAGAGATTTATTTTGACGTTAATATGAGAACCCTAAATTTACATTTAAAAAATTATTTAACATCATTACATTGAAACTTGTACTGTATGTCATGTATTTAAGCATACTTGTAATTGTAATAATGATGAATTTCCCAAATTTTAAATGCATTACTTCAGCATTATATTAAATAACAAAAGATTATTAAAGCATTGTATAAATTAATACAAAGTGATATTTTTAATCTTTTTAAGTGCGTTAGGAAACACTGAAGAAAAAGTTAATTTCAAATAACACTTAATAACAAAGATTTTGTTTCCAAGGTTTTTTTTTTTAGTTGTTTATGTACTTTTTTATTAGTCTTCACAATAACACCTTTATATTGTTCATTCAGACTGATTCGTGAATGTCGGAGGTGGGTTCCATTGCATGAACAATCACAGTCAAACAAAACTAGTCATATCAAATCCTACCGCGATGGAGGCATTGTAGTAGTCAATGTTTTAAATCTCGATCAATATTTTTAAGCACTGCCTCCTCAGAGGAAACACTCCTCACATATCAATTTTTACTGCATAATCCCAAATTTGAGGAAATGAACAGTTCCATGTACAGCAAGTTTTCATTTAGTAATATAGTAATATACAACCACTCAAAATACTGTAGGAAATGCATATGCACCCACCCACAACATCCTTACACTGGATTTGCACTTACAGTTTCTTTTCATGTAAAAAAAAAAAAAAAAAAAAAATACCAAAATAAATTTAGCAGACATCTTTGGCTGAATAAATGATTGAAATACCCTATAAAAACACATAAACTTTTTCGGTTTGGATGAGGAAGCATCTGCCAAGAAGATACATATCGAGCATTACGTAAACATAAGCAGCAGAGATTCTCACTGTAAAAGCCTCTGAGATGGGAGCCAGTGAATGAGGCCAGAGATGAGAAAGACTGCCTGATACTGATCAAAGTCGTGGAAGGGAAGGAGAGATAGAGCGAAAGACAGAGGATGTATCCTAGAAAAGGGGCAGTGATCAAAGCTGGAGATGAAGGCAATGCAGCAAACTGGGAAATGAAGGAAGAGGAAGTGAAGGGAAACTCCAGCACCTTTCAGATTCGGTGAACTTGACTGTTGTGTGTGCATTCTGGCTTCATTATTTCCCACTCATAATTTTACAGAGGTTGGCTGAAAGAGAGATGATAAAAGAGAATGGGTTTGTTGCCAAGACCATGAAGATAATGTTGAGGAACTGTCATGTGATCAAACAGCCACAGTGCATGGCACTGCGACCTCATCTATGGCTCAGATTCGCTAATGAGCTGAACATAACTGTGGGGAACAAGCAGAAAGTTTACCGTTCCATGTGTTAATGGAGCTTTTCATCAGCCCATTACTCCTGTAGTTTGGGACTTTAGGGATTCAGGGAAGTCCAGATGAACAAGATATTTTTCATTATGGCTTATTGCTTCAACTTTTAAGACTTTTGGCCCTATAGCTGTGGACCTTTCATTAGTCATTTCCTTTAATAATAGTTTTACTATCAACTTTTCTTTTGCATCTCTTCTTTAATAGGTTTGTCTGTGATTTTATCAAATTGATCTAAATAGTTAATCAGTGAATCATTCAGTAAATCTACATATTTCTATAGATGTAGATTCTATAGAAATACATAGTTATCAATTTACGAAATGGATGACTAAGTATAATAAATTATTGTCACAGTACATGAAATTTTAACCAGCTAATAGCGACAATATTTAAATGTAAACCTTCATGTGAAGATTGCACCAAAACAAATGTGCATTTTTACAAACTTATTGTAATTTTCTAGAAAATTCCTGGCAACTAATTACCATGAATTTATTGCAAATAATATACAGGTAATGTATAAATATACAATAAAGCACTGCGTTTATACAACAGTGGTATTGTGATTATAGTAGAATTATTACGATAAAATGCTGTATTTTGCATTGTTGTCATACAATTCTCAACAATTGTGACAAAAGAAAAAAAACGCATTGCATGCTGGGAGCCATGAATGTGTTTTGTATGCTGGCATGAAGTATGTCAACATTGTTGTGTTTTATATGCCGAAAGTAGATGTCTGTGAGTGTATAAATTACATGAAACTTAATTTTATATATATTTATATATAAATATTTATATATATATATATATATATATATATATATATATATATATATATATATATATATATATATATATATATATATATATATATATATATATAATTACAACGACAATGTTTGTAAACTTTTAAACATTTGGAATCTGAAACAAAACAACAGTGTTTTTATTTATTATTTTTACATTAGTTGAATTATTGCAAAAACATGAATGTAGTCATATGGTTGTTATTATGGCAGACATGTTGATCTTTAATTAATGCAGAAATATTTTCTGTAAACAACTGCAATTGCTGCAAAATAAGTTGAGGGTCAAGAGCCCAACTGAAGCAAACTATGATCTCCATGATGGTGATCAAAAAAACTAAACAAAACAAAAAACATTTTCAATAAGACAACAACATCTAAACCTCTGTTAATTTTTCAATAAGAAATTCTGTAGACGTGTGACAGAAATAAAGTCAATCTAGTTACTAATAACTGAAGCTGGTAATGCTGTTTGTGCAGTTGTTTAATAAGATCTTGAGAGATTTAAACTATTATATCTTCAGTTCATCTAAGGCTGTTGTTGAAGAAAGTTGTTTGTGTTATTTTTTCTATCTCCTTCAGTGTTTGTTCACAGCAGGTGTTTGGATGATTGAAAGAATGTTTTAGAAACATCATACTAACCTTTAAATAACATTCTACTAACATTAAATAAACTGAATATTTTTTTACGGTCTTGGAATGTTACAAATCAATGTTCTTGAATCAAATTAAGTTGAAAGAATGTTTGGGGGAAATCATACCATTTAAAAACGTTCCTCTAATGTCAAGATAACTGGACCCTTTTGTTATGTTCCCAGAATCAACAATCGATATTTGGAGAACATTCTTATAACAAAATTCTGTTAGCTGGGAAAATAGCAATTTTAATGCTATCCCACAGTGCTATGCGGTGGCTGTAAAATAATGCGTCTACAGAGTAGTTAAATAATATTACAATAATTTTCCATCATGCATTGGCATTTACAATAAAAACAAGAATACAACGTGTTGTTGTACAATTTATTTATGCTAACAGTGTGTATATAAAGTGTGTAAGTCGAAGAAACACCTATATCCTGCTGGATTTCCCACTGTCTCTGACTTTCTAATCCTGCTTTGACTAGCTACTTATCTGGGTTTTCCAGCAGAGGGACTCCACTGAAGACAAACTCATTATTCCAGAATGGGAAGTGATGAGGTGGCACTGTGACATGATGTGTCCATTCATTAGCAGGTCCATGTGAAAACTGCAGAAGTCTACAGAAAAGCCCTGTGGATTTCTGCTGGATTACAACATCTGTCATCCACAAATCACGTTCCACACATTCCTCCACCTTGCGTGTTATTTTATTTAATAATCCAGTTAAATGTATTATTCTTTCGGCTACCAGTAAGAGTAGGACTCATAGCTACATAAACCACCATATTCCCTATCTAACACCAATGTGCAAAATTACACAGATTTCGAAATGCAATTTTTCTTCATAACAATTTTGGACCTAAACCATAAAATAATTTTGAAGTCATGCACCAATTAGCTTGTTGACTTGAGATGACCAATGTTTAATATTAGTGCATACTGTAGTTGCAGCAAACCGTGCAAGCTATTGTGTAAACCATCGTTTGAATTGTGTTCCTCATGTTTTGACTTTTGTAAAATGAACAGTATACTTTTAAAAAGAGTACTTATTATGGAATAATACAAGAAAGTGTGAACAAAATGTGAACCAAATGTAATGTTTATTTGTATTTATTTATTTGCAAACTATACAATGCATTATATTATATTTGTAATTACACATTTGTCATAATGAAACAACAAAATGTGTGTATATTTAAAATTTGAAAAAAGATAATTGAAACAGTTATTTTAAAATAAAACTTTTTAATTTGACTATTACAAAGTGCACTTTTTTAAAAAAGTGTACTTACATGTGATAAGCAAAGGTATGAATGTGTCCTTAAGTGAATTATATATTTATATATAAGTGATAATAAATGAAAATAAATTATATTATATTTAAAATACACTACAAATGCACATTCAATTGCAAATAAGTGAACTACTTTTCTTTTCACAAGGGTTTCTTATGGCTTACTTTCTTTTCTGAACATTGGTTGCACCACATGAGCTAGTAGACAAAAACCTGGCCGAGAGTTGTACCATGCTGATGTTTTTGACAAATTCAGGTCATTACATTTAATTTCCTCACAAATGCCCGTATTTCTTGGATTTGGCCCCTCAAAGTGTACATGTTAGAGCTTATTCCTAACATTACAAGACAGAGTGATTTTGTATTTCGGAGAGTCCATTAGTATTCAGCTTACTTGAGCAAGCTTCTGATGACCAGGGTTAAACAGTCGATACGAGCATCACAGCGCTTCAGTCACACGGGGCTCGTGTTCATTTGCAGTGCATTAACAAACAGCTCTGAGTTGTGGAAGTGTTAAAAGTGCAAGCCAAGCAGTAATGTTCAGGGACAGTGAACGAGCTGAAGGGTGATGAGGGGGCCAAGACACTCCTTTTTGATCTCTAATGAATGATGTATGGACTTGTTGGAATTTGGCTGAGGAAGAAGTTTCTTGAGGCAAATAAACATCGACATCAAGTACTGTGAACTTTTTTCCGGTCTGAGTTGGTTTCTAGCTGGGAAAATGATATGAAATGGGCCGAATGTATTCACGGGAAATTGGACGGCCAGGATGCAAACTCAATGACGTTAGGGTATAAAAGGTGACAAAAAGAGAGAGAGAGAGGCAAAGAAGATAAAAGAGAATCACTTAAAGAAGGATGAAAGGAAGTTAGGGTTGAAGAAGAAGGTGAAGCAAAGGCTTTGGGGCCGACAGATTGATGGATCACCCAACGACAACTAGACACTGAGCAAAAACAGATAGAAAATGTGTGAACTCTTTAACTCTTTAACATTTAGCGAAATAGAAGCTGTTGGAGTCAATGGGGTACAAAACTTCAAATGAGAGTAAATACATTTTGTGATTTGACTGGTACTTTATTTTCCAGAGACAAATCTCACTGGTCAAAACATTTGGTCACATGCTGTGAGAAAACCAAAGTTTTTTCACGTTGCCATATTTGGGAGTTGATCAATGCTTTGATTTGAGTGTGAAAAAAGACAGTTAAATTAAAATTAAATTAAATTGTTTTAAATTAACATATTTTTTTGTTCATTTTGGACCTTAACCACTAGTCTTCATTGCATGGAAAAGAACAGCTGAAAATAGTCTTTAAAAACTCACTTTTTGTGTTTTTCAGAAGAAGTCCTACATGAATGACAATAAATGTAATAAAAATAATAAGCTGAATTTTAGCATAACGAAGCAAGATTTAAGTATCACTGAGATACTATTGTAGATCTGCTAATGTTTTGAATCAGATACAAATTTAATATTTTCTAGATACAGAAAATATTTTTAGATACAGTTGTATTTTTTTGTCGTTTTTATTAGTTATGTATGTTATATAACTTTATTAAGTTTTATTTCAGTTTTAGTTATTTTAGTACATCAAGATATGCTAAATGAAATTAAGCAGTTTTTTTTTCAGTAATCTTTTTTTTTTTTTAAACGAGATTACTTTTAGTTAACTATAATAATCCTAAATTAATTAATTCTATTGGTTGGCTAAAAGCACTGCTGACAACTACTGACAAACATTTATGGTAAGCTAAAACATTCTTTAATGTGGATTCTATTGAAATGTGTATGTCATGTTTTTAAATAAATGCATAATTATACATTTGTAATGACAAAGTTGCAATTTGCACATCAAAATAAGTATACTTCTTTAAAGCTTGATGAAAACTGCTTTAATTTGACACTTTGTAAGTGTTAAACAACAGTAATGACATTTTATTGCATTAATAGAATAATATCCTCAAGCATTTTTTATTTATTTATTTATTTATTACATGCTTTTAGGATTTGAAGTGCACTTTAAGTGCACATTCAGTTCAATTAAGCACGCTTCTTTTTCACAAGGGGTCACTTGGTGCATTGCTACAATTCCAGTCATGCTTCTTTAATAATGATCTCTCCAGCAGTTATGATTATCATTACATGACAAAACCCTCTTTGATCTAACCACTCCTCAGCACTTCAATCAGTGTGAGACAACTAAATAATATCCACTCCCAAATCTGTTCAGGGATGCTACTGCAAAATTCTGCTATTCAAAACTATTTTTAACACCAGGAACATGGAGGGAAAAACTCCAAGACAACACAATGCTGTTTAACCAATAAAGCTGGGATGCTTGCATCTGTTGTGTGTTGCAGCGGGTTCCTGGCCATGAGCTTACTGTAGCAGCGCTGGGACTGCTGACTGCTAGCCTCTGCCAGGAAGCCCTGTTGGTCGCAAAACAAATATCTCTATAAAAAGATCTGCACACGTTTGATATTGGCTTCACAGCAGTACTGCAAGCTATCCAGGAGGATGGTGAACTGCACGTTTGTTCCTGGAGAGCTTTGCACTTCTCCTTGAGTTCTGGCAGGTGTGCAGGCATAGAGAAGCACACACTCGACAGTTCTCACCGATCGTCTGGCAGATATCCTGCTTTCTGTGTGTGTGTGTGTGTGTGTGTGTGTGGGGGTAGATGAGAAGCTGCTCTGCTTGAGGAAGAAGAAAAAAAATAAAGTATTTCTTCAAGAATTTGTGTTGTAACTCATGAAAGTATTAGTCTTTTTATTTACAAATTTATGTTTAGTAACCAGTTTCACTTGGGAAATTGATATCTTGATTTAAGAATTAAAGAGACGGTTTATGCAAAAATGAAAACTTACTGACCTTCAGGCCATCCAAGATTTGGATGAATTTGTTTCTTCATCAGATTTAGAGAAATGTGCCATTAAATCACTTGCTCGGCAATGGATGCTCTGCAGTGAATGGTTGCCGTCAGAATGAGAGTCCGAACTGATAACAACAACACAATAATCCACTAGTAATCCACACCGCACCAGTCCATCTGAAAAACTGTTTTTAAGAAACAAATCCATAATCAAGGAGTTTCTAACTTCAAAGTATAAATTCTGGCAAAAATAAATAAATAAACAAAATAATTCCATAATACTGACAAGCTGACACTGACAAGCTGCACAAAAACACGACCATATTTTGCTAATGTTTTTGTGCAGCTTGTCAGTGAACAGCAGCTCTGTGTAGTAAATGCTGCTCCATGTGAAAGCGTGCAGGTGATGGAGATTTACAGCTGATTACAGAACCATCTTTACTGACAAGATGTGCATTAAATATTGCATGCGATTTATCATGCAGCCCTAGCACTAGTCAACTAAATGAATGTAACAAGGCAAAGATGAATGCACTTTTGCATTTGCAACCTTCAAACTGGCTGTTATTAAGCCTCTCATTAAAAAAAAAAAACACAACTTGACCCCAAAGAACTAGTTAATTATAAACCGATCTTGAATCTCCCTTTTCTGTCCAAGATACTAAAAAAGGTAGTATCCTCACAATTATATTCTTTCTTAGAGAAAAATGGTATATGTGAGGATTTCCAGTCAGGATTTAGACCGTATCATAGTACTGAGACTGCTCTCCTTAGAGTTACAAATGATCTGCTCTTATCATCTGATCGTGGGTGTATCTCTCTATTAGTTTTATTGGATCTTAGTTCTGCATTTGACACTATTGACCACAACATTCTTTTGCATAGACTTGAACACTTTGTTGGCATTAATGGAAGTGCATTAGCATGGTTTGAATCGTACTTACATGACCGCCATCAGTTCGTAGCAGTGAATGAAGAGTTATCATATCGATCACAAGTGCAGTATGGAGTACCTCAAGGCTCGGTACTAGGGCCACTACTCTTCAAATTCTGCATGTAATAATCTATAACACTGTCTAAGACTTGATGGCTGCTCTGTCAATTCTTCGTCATCAGTTAGGAACCTATGTGTGCTATTTGATAGCAATCTTTCCTTAGAAAGCCACGTTTCTAGCATTTGTAAAACTGCATTTTTCCATCTCAAAAATATATCTAAATTATGGCCTATGCTCTCAATGTCAAATGCAGAAATGTTTATCCATGCATTTATGACCTCAAGGTTAGATTATTGTAATGCTTTATTGGCAATAAATTAATGTTGTTCAGTTGCTTTGACGCAATGTATTTTGTTTAAAGCGCTATATAAATTAAGGTGCCTTGACTTGACTTTTGGAAGATGAATGTAAGGGAAATGTAATTTTGGATTGTCTGTGGTCTAAAGTGATAATGTTGTTCATGTACTTGTTCATAATGCAATTTTCTTTTATTGCTGTAATTAATTTATAGCATTAACAAGATGACCCGTTTAATTCATTTTGGAAGCAATGACTGATGAATGCATTTTTAGTCCAGTGCCTTTATATAAGATTAGTATTGATCAAGTTCAGAGGCTGTCATATGTGGATCAACTTACTCTGTTGTGTATTTTCATCAGTTTAAATATGAAAAATAACTTTGCATTTTTTATTGCATATGCATATATAGCCCGATAAAAAAATAAAAAAAATTAAAAATTAAAAAACGGACCCACTTTATATTAAGTGGCCTTAACTACTATGTACTTACATTTTAATCAATAATTTAGTACAATGTACTTATTGTGTACATACATGTTCTTACATTGTACTTATATTTGGAAAAAAACTACATGTAATTACATCTGTATTTAATTTCTGTAATTACATATATAATTACACTGTTGACCCATACTTTACACCTTAACCCACCCTTAAACTTACCCATACCTCCAACCCTCTCCCTAACCTTACCCCATCCCACCTCAATAGCAGCAAAAGTGTTTTACAATACAATATGAACACAATAAGTACATTGTACTTATTTTTTTATGTAAGTGCATAGTAGTTAAGGCCACCTAATATAAAGTGGGACCAAAAACTTAATTCTAGCACCAATGACATTTAACAAAAGAGTCATGCATTTCACTTGCTCTGCTTGAATTTCTAAACCATGGTAGTTGTGTTTATTATTGGTTTAAAAATAAACATAAAACACAGTCTACATTCATGTGTTTATGCGCCTCAAAAAAATGGCGTTACTCTGGAGAATGAATGCACGCTTAATATGTAGTTTATTGTTAATAGTGTCATTACGGTCCAATCCCAAAGTGTCTTTGAGCATTTTCTGAATTAATTGGCTCCTTCAGCTTGATCTATGAAACAGAAGAACAAAATATAATATATCTTCACACAGCCAGAGTGGTGTTAACCAAAAACAGCTGTGCTGAATTCCACCACTGCATCCGTCCCATTGTGTGCAGTTCCATTTCATTTCATTCCAAACTGAGCTTTTCATCACTTTTGCTATAAATTTAGCTTTTTATTAAATTTGCTTGGTTTTTGGCAGAGATTTGATCATACAGACCGCTGTCATTCTGTTTAGTGAATTAGTCCTGGCACTTGAAATAAACACTGATAATAAAATTAGGTATGAGAGGTTGATGTTGCAAAACAGTGTAGATCCATGTGAAATCACTTTTCCAAAGACATCCCCAAGCAATATCCAAATGATCTGCCAATCATTGTCTTAATGGAGAGCATTTGCTCAAGTTTTATCTTATCAGGAGGAGTTAACTAAAGAAAAAAACTGAAAAATTATACGCAATCTATCCATCTATTTATTAATTTGATGAAAATGTACAAATAAATAAATAATCGTTTGCTATCATCACAGATGTTGTATTCACCATATTTTTAATAGCATGCCCTCAAGTTGGAAAATCACAAACATAGTTCGCCACATATTAAAACTTTGTGGTAGTGTCCATGTGCGTTTACATATAAAACTTTCTTTCGCCGTATCCATTACGTCCAGCCTATTCACTTGATATGTCTTCAACTCAGTAACTCATCAGAGATTCAGAGTAATTCCTTGTAATTCAAACTTTATTGTTCCATTCCATGTGCGTTCATTAATGCGTTCTTTCCTGCACGACTTCAATGCTCCAAACCTAAGAACTTGTCAAAAGGACTTTAGGCATGTGATCTAATGAGTTTATAAAAACCTGGCACATTTTAAATCTAGATTTATCGAAAAAACAAGTTGTGTTGAATGTTCACGACAATTTACATGACAATGCTGTCAAAATGACCCCAGTTCATATGGATCACAATTTTTTTTTAAAACATTATATTTTAGATTTTGTTGTATATTTAATTATACATTATAATTTGATTGTATTATAATATATGTATTACATGTTATATAACATTTTAAAACTAGATGTATTCAATTGAATAAAACATAAAGCAAAGACACACCCAATGCTTATTCTCAATGAATCGTAATGGTCTAATACTATTGCGTCATGTGAATAGAAATGTTATAACGTTTGTTGTTTATGCCACTTGGCTACAGTGCTTTTATAAAAGGAAAATACCAAATAAAAACAAACTGGAGACTCATGGCTTCAAAGAGAATCCAAAGTTTCCCCCTTGTAATTATGACTTTGTGGTGCCGTTCATGTTCATAAGTACAATGTTTCCAACATGACTTGAACGCACCATTAATTACAGCTTCCGAAGCCGTAACTTCCCAAGAGATGTCAATGTATATACTGCAAATGGAGTTAATATCCCCTAAAGGCTTCTGTCTGTGTTTGCTTGGTAACAATTTAGGGGGTTTTATTCCTAGTTCTGCCGTTTTGTTCCTGCTGTGAAGATTCCTGACAGGGGATGATTTGCGTCGAGTTCTTCCCCTGACATTTAAGCGTGACACGCTCTATAAGTTACGCAGGACATCGAGTGTGTGTGCGCACTACAGAGGCTTTTCAAGAGCGCGAGGAGCGGGGGAAGTAATTGTGTGGGAATCTGCGATAGGCCCCTGGTGTTTGAGAGATAAGTCTGTCTCTCTGGGAGCAGAAAGGCTGCTTTTAAGGCCACATTAGCCACCTGTGGAGTCCAAAACACAGAGCAAACAAACATCCAGAGGAGCCTGTTGCTGCTCGACTGCAGGACACTACAATAAAGAGAGCCTAATATCACAGTGTGACTTCAAAGAAAGTCCTCATTATGGCTTGAGAGAAAGACTGCGACCAAAAACCCTTGGCTGAAACAGACAGAAACGCTCATAAAATGGATATTTCTGGTCGTTGATGTTAATTGGTCACCAGTTACTTTGTACATTACGTATGTTTTTTTTTTTTTTTCTTGTTTTTTTTTTCAGTCCTGTAGTATGGTTGTTGACAGTTCTTTCTAAAACTATAGAGGACAAGCAAACATAAACAAATAAAATAAATAATTAACATTTTTAAATTATGCTGTCTAATATTTTTATTTGTATTCATTTATTTATTTTTTAAGCTTTATTTCAACTACTTTTTTGTATGGAGGAAAATGTACTCTTTGTACAAAATTGTCTGATTTAGTATGCTTATTTTAGTAATATATACTATAAAATTTAACAATTTGTAATATTAATAATTTTGAAAAAGTTTATGTAAAAATGTGTGCTGTCTAATGATTAATCGTGATTAAAGTTAAATTAAAGTTTTTATTTATATAATATATGTGTGTACTGTGTATATTATGTACATATAAATGCACAGGCATACAGTATATATTTCAAATATTTACATGTATATATTTATATTCATGTAATTTATATGATATATAAATATGTTTAAATATAATCAAATGTTTTTCTTAAATATATACATGTGTATGTATTTATATATGCATAATAAATATGCACAGTACATATACAACAACAACAACTTATTTGTAAACAACAACTTATTTTGGATGCAATTAATCGCGAATAATCGTTTGCCAGCACTACTAAAAATAAACCTGACATATATAAATAAATGTGTTATATAAATTAGTTATAATTTGACATTGCATTTCAGTTTTAATTTTACATAACCTGTTTATTTCAGTCATCTGCCAAGGCAACATTTATTATTTTACATTAAAATGATTAACGTTTAAATTTTCCCATTGATTTTCTCTTTATTCATTAATCCATCGACCATCCATTTATTTAGAATTAATTCATTCATTTAACCAATCATACATTCATCCATTGATTCATTGGTTGACTGATTGATTGATTCGTTCATCTATCCATACATCGATTCATCGATTAATTAATTAATTCATCTTTTCATCCATCTATCCATTCATTCATCCATCCCTTGATTCATTGGTTGACTGATTGATTCATCCATTCATTCATTTATCCAATCATTCATCCATCCATGGATTCATTGATTCATCCATTCATTCATTTATCCATCCATCGATTAATCGATTAATTAATTAATTAATTCATCTTTCCATCCATCCATCCATCCATCCATCCATCTATCCATTCATTCATTTGTCCATTCATTGATTGATTGGTTGTTTGATTAATTCATCTTTTCATCCATCCATCCATCTATCCATTCATTCACTCACATTTTCCAGCTTTATTTTGATTCCGATTTTTTTTATTGTTTTAGTTTTAACAACATTGCTACAATACAGTACTATGATATTCATTTATTGATCATTTATTTGTTTGTTTGTTAGTTAGTGTGAGTGTGTATTACAGTACTTGGCATTGGAAGGAAAATGTGCTTAAGGCCGTGTAACACTTACCATTATAAAGCATGGCGTGAATATACAACGATGTGAAATAAATAGTGATAGTGAGTGAATCAAGAGCTTGTTGGGCTGCACTGTTTCTTGCACTGTGATATGGGCTGTTAATAACTGAGCAGACAGTGTTATGTTCGGTCTGAGTGCGTGCTGCTGTTTGTGTTATATACAGCACAGAAGCACTGCATACTGCAGGACAGGAATTGCAGAGTTTGCAGTTTCTTCCGCAATCAATTGTAAAATATTTACCTCAGGCGGAGACTCTCTATCTGAGAAGCTCGTAGCAGGCCAATTTAACATTGCACTCTGAAAATATCTTTAATGTGCTCACAGCCGAGTTAAAGCATGTGTTCGCAGTGTGGCTGATTAATTAAACGAGACGCCATCCACTAATGGCCGGTCAGGAGGATCTTCTCCAGCGTTGATCCTCCTCACAGCAACAGCAGACTAATCAGCCTGAGCAAACCACACTTAGTCTGCTGGCAAATTTACAAGAGCAGCAAACTAATGAGAAAAAGTCTAGAAGTTGCCAAAGGCCTAATTTGAGTCCCGCGGACAAACGCCGCTTGACGAAGATCAGGCTGAGAGGATTAGTGCAGACGCAACGAGATTGTGTTGGAAAACAACAGCCGAGTTCACGGGTCATTGCTGCATCTATGTGTTTCTTCAGCTTTCTTTGGGAACAAAAATTTACTATTATTGTATTAATTTTTATTATTTTATTTTATAATTTTTTTTGTATTTTTTATTAATATATATTTTTAATTATAATTTTTTATTTTTTGTGGGGTGGGGTGGGGGGTGTCAATTCCTCTTTTTATTGTAAAGAAAATAAAATGTCATTGTAATGTAGTAAATGCAATTAGGAGTTAACTGAATTAAAGGAATAGGAAAAATTTATTTTTAAATTGTTAGTATTTGTGTTCGTATATTTCGTACTTAAATAAACTAAAATAAAATAAGAAATGTTACAAAATTTTCATTTGATATTCCGTTCATTGGTATTACAAGAGATCATGATCAAATGATTCTTTTTTTTTTATGTTTTAGTTATAGTAATTTTTACTTACACAATTTAAAAAAATATTATAATTTAATGACTGTAGAAATGTCATGTAGTTATCACCAAGTGAAAGATAATAACATATTTCCCTTAAATCTTTAAAATGTATATACACATTAAAAATAGACATTAAAATGCAGATTATTATTATTATTATTATTAAATGTAAAAAAAAAAAATGTAATCATTGGGTTTTTTGGAGTCGTAACCCGATCTCACGTTAATGCATACATATTTTACAAGGTAGCTAATTCATACAAACGTATTTTTTGCATTTGTAGGTTTTTTCGTAGGTACGAATGACGATCCCTAAACCTACAACACCCCCCACCACAGAAAATGTACAAACTCATATGATTTTGTACCCTCCATAAAATATGTTCAAATTTGCCGTGATACAATGTTGGGAGTCGCACCGCATGACATCTAGTAGCATGAATTAATCTTGCCTTGTCATGAAAGTTAAAGTAGTCTGCAACTTAATGAAGAACACCACACATTACACTGCTACAGCGAGATTAACCCATCAGATCAGAGCTAATTTGCACATAGAATTCTTAAAGCAGTAGTGCCAAAAATAACACATTTATTTCTGAATTTCATTTAAAAAAAAAAAAAAAAAAGAAAGTTATATCTGCCAAACTATAATCGATTCAGTCAGTGAAATGTGACGAGTGAGACAGCAAGCACATATTTTCAGATGAATTGTGATCAGTTTTGAATAAAAGCGGGGCAAGGATGTGACCTGTTTTTCCTCCTCTAACATCCACTGAAGAAGAAAATGGTTTTGCTATGATTTCATCCATCACAATTATACTTATGATATTGAGTGAACACAGCCTTGAGACCGGTGCTTAGGTCTAAACTTTGTTTCCGTACAATGTTAATTGACTGCAAAATGCTGAAATTAGCTCAGTCATTATGTTACTCGTTTCAGTTAATGAGGCTGATTCTGCTGGAATGTGTATTGAATGGTTGGAGTATAGGACCTGACATTCAGCACATTACGTGGGTGTCAGGAAATGCTTTCAGATGGAGGAATTATTTTTAGATTAGCTACAGTCAGGGTCTGTATTAGGCAGCTCTTACTTCAGCCCACTAGCAGGACGTTTTGTGTATACGTATATGTACAGAGCTTGGATTTAAAGGACTGTATTCCGTGCTGTAGGTATATATATATATATATATATATATATATATATATATATATATATATATATATAGGGCTGTGATCTTTGGAGATAAGGCTAGGTAAATCTGGTTATCATCAGCATAGCTGTGATAGGCATTTTAGGCAAATTCTTTCTCATTATTTGATTTAGTGGGAGCCTATACAGCCTAAACAAGAGAGGTGCAAGAATTGAGCCTTGTGGGACTCCGCATGTCATGGATGTCCACTTAGACTTATGCTCTCCTAGACTCACATAAAAACCTCTCCCTTCTAACTATGGCCTGAACCATCTGAGTACCATCCCAGAAAGCCCGACCCAGTTTTCCAGTCTCTCTAGTAGTATGTTATGATCGACAGTGTCAAATGCAGCACTTAGATCTAGTAATACCAGCACTGAAATCAGAATCAGAATTTAAACTAATTTAATTTATCTTAATGAGCGTTGTCTCTCTGATGCGATCGGAAACCAGATTGAAAATTTTCCAGGCATCCATTTGAGTTTAGGTATTTGTTCAGCTGATTAAAGACTACCATTTCAATAATCTTGCCAATAAAAGGAAGATTCGTCTATAATTGCTCAAAATGATGTTATGTAGATTGCTCTTTTTCAGAAGAGGTTTAACAATTGCAGTTTTCAGGAGTTTGGAAAAGTCCCAGAAAAAGGGACACTGATTTGCATTTCGTGTAGCTCAGTTGGTAAATTGTTGCATTATACCTTGATTTGTAATCATGTTATCATGGGTTCGATCCCAGGAAACGGATGTGCACGAAAATGTATATGCTCAATAAATCATAATTTAACATGATTTCTCTGAGGGTTAGGTTTAGGGGTGGGGTTAGATGTGGTCATTCGAACGAATAAGCTCCCTAGTAAAATATGTAGGAAATACTGTGAGATCGGTGTAAAAAGCCCACACGTTGCATTTAAATAAATATGCGTTTTGATTGGTAATGACGTTATGCGTCATTTCATGACAACAGACGCAATGCGATACTGTCATTATTTTTACACTCGCTAGAGGGCACTTAACTTTAAAACTTAAATATAGGTCGTAATAAGGTGCTTGCACAAACAACCTATATGGTCAGTTTTTGTTGGAGGACAGGCTCGGGAAGTGTGTCAAGATAACAAGCTGACGATGTAAGGTGCTGTACTATTCCTTCTCAAATGTTGCTATCAATTTCTGTGCATTTGCTGTCAGAGAGCATTTCACTGGGAATCTGACTTGTGGGGGGGGGGGGTTGTTAGTCTCTCAATAGTAGCAAAAAGAGTGTGAGTCCTGTTTAAGTTACTGTTTATAAGATTTGAGAAGAAACTCTGTCTAGCTGTGACTAGTTACACACTGAAAGCACAAAGGCTATCTTTATAGATGCTATAGTGAATTTCAAGTTTCATAGACAGACAGACAGACAGACAGACAGACAGACAGATAGATAGATAGATAGATAGATAGATAGATAGATAGATAGATAGATAGATAGATAGATAGATCTACAACATTTCAAAATGTCCAATAGATTCAACAAACGCAGCATTGATGAGCACTTCTTTCAAAACCAATTCTCACCATTTTTGAGAGTACAAGTATTTATTTTAGTAAAAATGGCCTTGAAGCTGTGTATAGATGTGAGCTGTGTGTGTATATGAATGTTTCGTACATCTGTTGGAGTGAGCTGGATGGGCCGTGTTTTGGCAGGGTCAGTTTCTCCAGCACAGGCTCGCTCCATTCATTCCCTGTGGCCTGATTCTGTGCAAACAGTCGCCGATGAATCCTAAGCCTGTTAATCGCAACAGCACACCGAACCCCACAGATGGTTAATCTGGCCTTTGTCTCCGTCACTCGTCCGCTCACCATTCACACACACGCTGTTGATTTCATTCTGTAAATTCTTAATCCTGTTTAGCAACACTCTTCGAACCCTGAATGGCCTTTTCCCACCCCTTTCCCTCCCGCTCTTTTGTTTTTCCTGGCTAAAAGGAGAAGGATCCAGGCCTGAAAGGAAAATGCTTTATTTTTCTTCCGCTTTGACTGCTGATTGGTGGAAAGAAGACGCTTCACTAGGTTTGGGTTCTTTTGCTTTATCTATTCCTTTTTTGAAAGTTCATGCCCCCGCTAACTGATGATTATGCAAACTAATGCCGTTTTCACACTGCACTGTATTAGCTGAATTATTTTTCTTCTGTTTTGGTCTATATTCATTTAAATATCTATATACTACTACTACTGCTAATAATACTCATCATCATCATACAAAACGCTTTCTACAACATGAATTATTATTATTACATCAAATATGCATTGTTTATTTATCAACCTTTGTGCAAATTACAAAAGAAATTAATCAGTTACACAATTTACTTATAAAATATAATTAAAATGTGTTATTCTTTTTTCTAACTCATTTATACATTATTATTATTGTTGTTGTTTTTATTACTACTACTTCTACTACTACTACCACTACTACTACTTGCTGGCAAATTGTTAAAAATTATAAATTATTATATTTAGTTTTATTAAATCAACACGTTTAAAATGATAATAATGATGTTTTTTTTTTGTTGTTTTTTTTAATTAGTCTTATTATCTTGCATACATTTCTTTTGTTCTTGTTTAACTACTTTACAGTATAAGCAGCTTGTATTTTCTAAGTAAACTTTTGAAGTAGTTTTCCCAACACTGGATTGCCATATTTTGATGAAAACAAAGGCCTCGGCCTCTTCTTGTGTCTGATCCAGTCGCTCTCCTAAGCAGAAATGCCAATGTGTCATTTCAGATGCAATAAATGAGGGGGAACTTTGATTCGAGAAACAAAACGAGGAACAAAGGCGGTATGTGAAGCCGGCAGCCCAATGATCTGCTTTAGCGTTCCTGCGAGAGCGAGCTGTGCTGGATTTGGACACTGTGAGCTGCGGCTCAAAGCAGATGCTTAGCAGACGACTCTGTCTTCTGACAGCCGTTGAGTGCTTGTGAGAAAAAAGTGACAGTGGATCTTGGACGACAGTAGAAACAGATACCGCCAGGAATTTGAAATGTCAGCTTTTCATTTTCAGCTTTGTTTTTTTTTTTTAGCATTCCCTGGACTGCCCAAAAAGAAAGAAAGAATATCATAAATCGTATTTAGTTAGTCATTCATCTATCCATCCATCCACCAATCCTCCTATTTATTCATTCATTCATTCATCCATTCTTCCATCTGTCCATCAGTTCATCCATTTATTTATTTGTTTGTCACATTTGGTGAGAAAATGAGCTTGATTTGTTCTTAAATAATGCTATGATGAAAAATGATGAAAAACAAAGAAAACATAAAGCTGTAAACGAGCTAAAAAAATTTAATATTTACATTTAATTAATTACATTTAAACTGTCAGATAATTTGGTCATTTTATATACATATATGCACATAATTAAAAATGTGAGTAATGCAAGTTATTATTTATTATAACATCCTTTTTATTACTTTATTATTTATTTATTTATTTATTGTTGGCTGTCTTGCCGAATACAAGGCAAAAAAATGTCAGCCACTTTTACGCTTTGTGAGTTAGTAGCACTATAGTTATAATCAGGTAATTAGCTACGTTCCAGCACTACAAACAAAACAAGTCCAGATCAAATGGTTTTGTTTAGTCTGCTAGCTTGAAAGATTATAAACAATGAAAGAATCCACCTTACCCAATTTTGCACCTGCTCTTCTTTGCTTTTTTTTTTGTTTTGAACAAACATCACATACAATTGAACACGCAGCATAAGCGGCGTCACATCAAAGGCTAGTTATGGACTTTGAAGTAAGACAGAAGACGAGACACCTGCTTTTCAGCTGCAATGATTGTTCACATTTAAAACCTCGCTGAATGATAGCGTGAAGGCGTTGCGTCGGCGAGTCGACTATACCAAGGCTGATATCTAGCTAGTTTTAGTGACTAGCCATCAAAGCAAACTGCTGTTACCCACAGAGTATTTATTCTGCAGTCAGGAACTTTAAAGTTCAATAGCGTCTTTTCAAACCTGCTTTCGGGTTTGGGCTTCAGCAATACAAATATGCTTAGTCATCCAACAAGTGCTCAGATGAGGAGTTGGCAGGTAAGACAATAAAAAAACTTTGCTTAAAAGCACACAAACTAACAAAGGCAGTCATTCAATAACACAAATGAGAAACACACACTGTTTGAGAACAGACAGAACAGACGAAAGCAGATAGTTGGAAAGAACAGGGATAAAAACAGACCCAAAAGATGAAGCACCAAGAAAGTACGTTATTGGCAACTGAACACAATCTGTGTAGGGGAGTTGCAGTTTTATTTTCTTTGTGGTAAACACAATTGTATGAAACCCCGCAGTGACACACATGGCTCATACTTCATCTTAAAATCCAAATCAATGTTTAAAGTATCTTTTGCCTAAAGAAAACAAAGCCAGTTTCTTTTGGCCAATTTTCGTAAACTCCAGTGCAAAACGCCTACAGTATTATGAAATATTATGTTGTAATATATGTGAATAGTGTGTAATTTTCCAGTAATATGAATACACATAATAATAATAATAATAATAATAATAATAATAATAATAATAATAATAATAATAATAATAATAATAATAATAGTAGTAATAGTAGTAATAATAATGATTATATTTTTTATTATTATTATTATTATTATTATTATTATACTCACCAATAATGCACTTGTTTGTTATATTTACAAGCCTGATATGTATTCCATTTAGTTTTCCGATTTTGTTCATTAGATTCATTTATTTGTCTTTCCAATTGTGTTAAATTAAAACTGGTCTGAAAATTTTATAATTTATATGTAAAACACGCAATATGAAAACATTATTTAAATATTGTAATGTACATAAGAAATTGTGATAGTATTTTTTGTACAGTCTTTAAGTTCATTTTATTAAAGTTTTAACAAATTTTATTTTATTATTTTAATAAAGTTATATTTCATATTGTATTTAAAAATAATTGTTTTATTTTAATGCTTGAATTTTTATTTTATTTTATTTTATTTTATTTTATTCTGAAATAGTTATGGAATTTTAATTTAACCATGGTCGAAAAAAAAATATGTTTAATAGTCCTGAAAGTAATGCTTACAAAAAGAAAAAAAAAATGTTTTTGAATATGCATGCTCTTATTTCGTTAGTATGACATATGTTAGGGCCACTTTCATTTAAAAACAAATCCTTCAGTAAATTTTGTACTGTACTTTAAATGGGTTGCATGAATGACTAAAAATAATTAACAAATAAGCCTGTCAAAAGTCTGCTAGATTATTTTTCCCAATGTAGACCCACATATAACCCAATTATTGCATCTCTGCATCTCCTCTGAGCCCAGAAACTTCAGAAGACAGAGAATGCCTTAGGACTGCAAAGAGAAGAGTCCTCTCTCTCTCTCTCTCTCTCTGTGTGTATGTGTGTGTGTGTGTGTGTGTGTGTGTCCAAGGGCTGCAGAGATAGCACAGAAAGCAGAAAGATGCAGACAGTGATCTGCACTTTCTCTCCATCTGTACAATCAGCTCAGCAGCACTGAATCACTGCTGTTATAAAAGTCCTTGGAAGGCCACTGCCGCTGTAACTGAAAGCTTTCATCCTATTTCATTCCAAGAAGCAGCTTCAGTAAATCATCTTTGTTTGGGTCAAATTGGAGATAGTTAGTTAGTTAGTCAGTCATTTAAATATAATTGTTAACATTGTTCAGAAGGATCTGCAGAGCTTAATGTACTGTACTACACAAATCCAGGACCTTTTGTTGTTGTTGTTGTGTTGTATACAGTATTACTATATAAAATAATATATATCCTCATTCATTCATTTTTTGTTTGTTTGTTAGTTTGGGACCTTGTTAAAATAATCTTCAGAAGGCCATTATTATACTTTATTAAAATAAATAAACAATTTATTTCATTGTTTATGGTAATGTTTGACTTCATAATTAATTAATTTATTTATTTATTATTATTATTATTATTATTATTATTATTATTATTATTATTATTATTATTTTAATGTATTTAGTAGTTGTTAACACTAGATACGCTTACATGGACACTTATTGCTTTCATTGGAATTGACGAATCTGAACGTAGGGTTTACATGAACACTGAATAAAGTGATCGGGCTGATATGCCTGTTTATACGTCACGAGCTTCTGATCAGATTTACTCTTCTGACATCCGCATAACTGCATGAGTTTTGCGCTGTTGTCGCGTGCTGTTTTAAAAAGCACCCAAAACCAGTCGTTTGTTGATGAGAGTCTTACACGAGGACTCTGGTGTAATGTTGTCCTGCTCCACTTCACAGATGCTGATTGAAAGGCGAGTTTTATAGTTACGGGATACTTATTTATGACACTTTATTCACCAGGAAGAACAGCTCGTTCCGCGCGTCATATGTCGTTACGCTATTTCTACGTCACCGCGCATGCGCAGAACTTTCCCGTTCCGGTTTTCAATCCTCTCGCTCGGATTACACAGGCGGCAAGGAAGTCGACCAGAAGTTGAAGTCGGCCGCGTGCCGCCATCTTGTAGCAGAACTTCACTTGCGTTAACATTCCCATTGACTCCCATTCATTTTGGCGTCACTTTGACAGCGAATAACTTTACATCTGAGGTGTTTAAAGACTCAATTTGTCCATTATTTATTTCTAAAGATACACGACAATGTATAAAGGGCTCCATTACCTTCTATGTTACATTATGGCCCCGTAGAAAAAGTTTTTGTAAAAATAGGCTAACGATTGCGTCATAACCACTCGACTCTCTGTCGCATTACCGTACAGACAGGTGGAGAAGCTCGCAGGCAATTAACTTAATATGGCGTACTGGCGTTACATTTTAAAATACTATACAAAATAATTAATCAGAATACTTACTCCTGCTCACTCACGCCAAAGAACTCCCCGCTCAAGCTCGCCGTCTCTGTAAGATTAACGATGGCAGTTTGCACGCACAGCCACTTAGAAGATTTACATCTGTCAGACAGGTTGCTGAAGTCGCCAAGCTTCGTTTGAGTCTGCGCGTCAGAAACGGAAGTGCTAAAAAATGCTAAAAATGGGCTTCACTTGTCTCAATTGAGTTCCAATGGGGTCGCTGTGTCCATTTCTTTTACTGTCTATGGATGTTCCCTTATTCCCTGTGCCGTGCGCAGTGACCTTCGAACTGAACATGTTCGCTCCCTTCGGATTGGAATCTCACTTAAGATGGCGGAATACCCTGTGAAGTCCACTTCGCAGTACACTTACGGTCGAATGGAACGCACCTTTTATTCACAGCTCGTTATGCTATTTCTACGTCACCGCGCATGCGCAGTACTCCGCTTCGGTTTTCAATCCGATCAAGTGTTTACATGTCCTCTCGTTTGGATTACAAACCACCCCTTACAATTCGTTAAAAATTTTAGTCGGATCTGGATAATTCAATCCAATGGACGTGCTTACATGTGTCTCTTTTCTTATTGTGTTTCAAGTCCTATTACGATCAGATTATTAGGGTCCATGTAAACACAGCTATTGTTCAGAAGCATCTGCAGAGTTTAGGTGAGAAGCATAGGTGCCTCACACAGCCAGGAACTGATGTTTATTATTATTGATATTATTATTAATTAATTTAAAGTATATATAGACATCCTACTTCCTCCATGGCTCCCCATTGTGACTGGTCAGGCAAGTTTCTGAACACTCAATAGGCTTTCATTGTGTACACGTGGACAAGCATGAGCCGGTGCATTTATCTATTTTACATCAGAAGTTAAAAGAAACAAAAGGTGTTTGATGAGTAATGCACAAGTCATTGTAACAGTCCATTTCCAAAAAAAATTCAATAGAATAAAAACCTTAGAGATATTCACACACACACACACACCTGCGAATTATTGCATCACAATATAATGGAGTTTGTGAGTGTGTTTGTTGCATTTCCAATACAATGAGCAGCTGCGGGCTGACAGGAGGTCTTGTCTGGACACGCACTGGGAGCAGTGTTAAGCAGGGTGTTAGTGCGTGTCAGCAGAGAAGGCAGAGGTTGTGTTGGGCCACAGCGGGACTCGGCTGTTGGCAAGAGGGGGAACATGACGTCCCGCCGTGTGATAGCACCATTCAGACGGCCTCTCCTCAGTGGAGGTTAAAGTGTCGTCCTCTGGAGGGTGACCCACTGACACCTCCTCTGTTGGGCTGTGACCTGTCCTGTCCGCCTGCTGCTTTCAGACTGAACCGTGATTGTGGTGGCGTTGGCCTCTGTGGCTCAACGCTGCAAGTCTAGCCAATGGATTCTGGCCAAAATATGTTCATCCCAAACACCCATTTTGGGCCAATATATATATATAATTTCATAAATATGACCCACCCATCTTTCCACCATTGCAGATTCCATTAAGGAAAAGTCTTTGATTTAAATTCCCAAACTCTATTTAAGCTCTTCCTCCCAAGTCTTGTTTAGACATTCTGAGTGACCTAAAAATATAAAATAAAATGCTTGATGGGGAGAGTATTTATTTATTCATTCATTCATTCATTCATTCATTCATTTTATATAGTAATTTATTTAGTCATTTTTAACATTGTTCGGAAGAATCTGCTGGGCTGTAAGTGCTACACACCTAGCCAGGAACTGCATGCGGTTTGACAGACCTGCAGTATTTCCTAATCGCAATTAATTATAATTAATAAAATAAATAATAATAATAATAATAAGGAGTTACAGTACTTTTTCTGTCATTTTTTTAGCATTATTAAGAAGAATCAGCAGAGCGGTAGGTGCTACACGCAACCAGGAACAGCACAAGATCTGAGAGACTGTATAAGAAATATGAACTATTACTGACTATTATTTCCACTGCAGATGTTATCAATGAACAGACTTTGATTTAAATTCTCAGATTCTGCAAGAAATAAAGCTGAATGAGCACTTGAGGCTTGATGAACATTTAATAACAAACACTTTGACCATTTATAACTTGGCTGTGTGCTTTTAATTGCACTACAGAATTGAATAAATATTTTTAGTAGTAGTAGTAGTAGTATTTACCATGCATGTGAATTTTAGACTTGTGGAATTTGGTTCTGTTTTGTCAAACTGTGGGGTTTTTGGTTCTTTTTTTTTAAATCTGTTTACAGGTGCGACCGGTCAAGGTGTTTGCTAAGTAAAGCTGGTTAGCTCTGAGGGTTAGTCTCCCAGGTTATGAATATTTTAGTTTTGCTTCAGTGTATGCAGGCTAAAGTTCTGGCTTCAGAGCGAGCAGCCCAGCACACACACCGGCTCACAACCTCCACCGGCTGCATTTAAGTGGATGCAGATTAAATATACACGCGTCTGAAAATAAAATTCACTTTTATCAAGGTTAAATGATTTTTTTTTTATTATTTTATTCATGCAAATTAAGTTCTTAGTTTCCAATCTTTTAGAAAACTGCCTGGGGTTCGTTCAGAGCAATTACATGGCCAAACCCATTTTAGTCTTGACTGAAACCTATTCATCACCACAAGAGCTCTGCACCGCACTGATAGGATTGTTGTGTGCCTACTGCCCACAGAACACATTTCAAAGTAACAGCATTTGTTTTTATTTCTATTTTGTGTTGCTTTATTTATTTATTTATTCATTCATTCATTCATTTATTATTTAATTTTCTTTCTTTTACAATTTATAATAAATACTCTGGAATATTTGTCCTCTTCTGTAGCAGACCTTGTAAACTCAACCTATAGTATATATATATATAGATAGATAGATAGATAGATACTTGGAGTTAATACTTCCTGTTAAAGCTGTGGTACCTTCTACTTCTGTTTGCAAATGTCCTATAGAAACAAATAAATAATGTACATAATGTATGTAAAATATTTGGATGGATGGATGGATGGGCAAATATTCAGATGCACTGATAAATGGATGGATGTGCAAATATTTGAATGGTATTCAGATGGGTGGATTAACAGATGGATGGACGATGGATAGGCAAATTTTCAAATGAATATATAGATGAGTGGATGCATTGATGGGCAAATATTTGGATGGACAGATGGATGGATGGGCAAATATTTGGGTGGATGGATGGCTGGATGGTTGGATGATGTATAGGGAAATATTCAGATGCATTGATAAATGGATGGATGGGCGAATATTCGGATGGTTTTCTGTTGGATGGACTGATATATGAATGATGGATGATGGGTAGGAAAATATTCTGATGGATTTATGGATGGATGCATGGATGGACAAATATATGAATGGACAAATATTTGGATGTATAGTATGGATGGATGGATGGATGGAAGGGCAAATATTTGGATGGTTTTCTGTTGGATGGACTGATAGATGATAAATGAATGATGGGTGATGGATAGGCAAATATTCCTATGGATTTATGGATGGATGCATGGATGGACAAATATATGGATGGGCAAATATTTGGATGTACAGCATGGATGGATGGATGGATGGAAGATGGGCAAATATTCTGATGAATGGATGTTGGATGGATAAGCAAATATTCTGATAGATGAATGGATGGATGCAAGGATGGCCAAATATTTGGATGGATGGATGGATGCATAGGCAAATATTTTGATGGATTGATGTGGCTTAAATGAAAGAACCAAATAAAAAACAATTTCTCTAAGTTTGGCTTTATGAAATCAACATAATTATTAGAGTGTTTTGTCAGCACGAGTGTTCAGATCATAAAATCAGCTCAGAAGTCATTGTTTACAGGCACAGTTTTGTCATGAGGGAAATATCGATGAATACAAATTTGATAAAAGCAAATGCCATTGCCATGTTCTCCAGAGCTCCACACATCCAACACAACCCACACATTGCGTCCGAACGGCGGATTTAGACTCTGGTGAGCAGCAGAGAGAACAGAAAGAAAAGCGCAAGTGCAGGCGATCGCATGTTTAATTCCCTCAGTTATGCGTTTGATTGCTTTAGAATGCGAGAGACGGGACTGCTTGATATCAGAGGCAAATACACACACACTGCATTAGCATTTCGCACCAATTAAACTATTTCTGGAAAATATGACCCACCCGTGACCTCGCGGCCGGCGCTGGTGGCCATTTGGATTAAACAGTTATCGTCACAGTAGATCAAAGAGAGAGAGACACCCATAGGGCGAGAGACAGACAGATAGATGTAAACGAAGCAGTTGGGGCACAAAGAAAAAAAATAAGGCCCAATTTTCCCTGGCACAAAGAGACATTAACATAATCGGCATTGGACTGCACCGTCAAATCAATCCATTCATGCAGAGGAACCTCATTACCTGAGTGTACAGGAGAAATCCAGTGCTGGAGGTGTGTGTGTGTGTGTGTGTGTGTGTGATAGATAGATAGATAGATAGATAGATAGATAGATAGATAGATAGATAGATAGATAGATAGATAGATAGATAGATAGATAGATTTTGAGCTTGACAAATATAAAATCTTGACACATTAGCATATATGCAAATTTCTGTAATTAGTTAATGATAAAAACGGTATGAAAGTGTTTTTTTTTTTCTTAAATGCGCAACCCCCAACCCATCCTTCCAATGTTTTCCCATAATGCAACATTCTCTCGTTGTCCTTTCTATGACCCTGCTTTCAATGATGTCACAGTCTAGCCACAGGCGGAGTCACATCTCGACCAGCATGGACCAATCAGATGTGTTCAAACAGACCCCGCCCCACGTCACGTAAGCGAAGCGACCTATCGCTTAATATTAATGTCATTCACACAATGCACTCATATATTTGCCAACATACAGGGTCCCATCGTTAGCGGCGAGCATGTCGATTTCCTGCGAAGGTTGAGTGGTTTTCGGTGTCATCTTCCTGTCCCGCTCTTTGTTCTCCTGACAGCCCATGGTGTTTACAGGTCAGCGACAGCAGAGCGACATAAAGTTTGAGGCGCAATGAGGCGACACAGTGTTGAACGTAAAAACACCTTCTACTCTAATTCACACAGCTGCAGAAATGTTAGCACACAACCCTGAACACCCCACTGTTAGCGCCTTTGTCTGCCTGTCAGCTAGCATTAGAAAAACTAAAATCTCCGGAGGCTGTGCTAGTCAGGCCACCTGGTCACAGCAGGTCTGTTTATCACTTTTTAATAATTACACTTAATACACAGTTCTAAAATACCACAACTTGCTGATTGGTTTGTCGCTAATAAAATAATTTAGGCTAATAATCAATGTTTTCCATTGATATGTTACCATTTCAAGGCAACTGGCTTTGAGCTTTACTGTTCAATATCCTCATTTATTATATAATCATATATTATTTTACTTTCAAAATTACACCTGCAAGAAAAAAGTACACAAATTACAAAAAAATTTCTAAAAGAAGGTTGGGGGGCAACCTGGTTTTAGAAAAAAATTACAATATGTGTACTTTTTTCTTGCAGGTGTAATTTTGAAAGTAAAATAATATTGTAGATATTTGAATACAATACAATTTATTATTATTATTATTATTATTATTATTACATCCATGTTGTCATATGTACAGTATTGAAGTAACTGGTTTTGTTTATAAATAATGGGAGAAAAAGCTGAATAATAATAGTAGAATATTAATAATAATAATAATAATAATAATAATAATAATAATAATAAATCAAACAAACATATATGACAATGTAAAATATGACATAATATAATATAATACATTAAAACAAGATTTAAGAGAAAAATAGTTATACTAGTATAAATCATTATTAGTTTTAACTGAAAAGTTTATTAAAAATTGTATTAATTTTTTTTTTATTAAAACTTAAAAAAAAATCAATGTCTCACAGGGAGTAAAAAAAAATGAATAAAATTAAAAATAAATATTGTTACAAATATTTTACAACTTGACATAAAAATATAAACCCTTCAGAATAAGTGTGAATAATAATAATAATAATAATAATAACACTTGTTGTATGTTGTTGTTGTTGTTAAGAAGAAGGAGAAGAAGAAATGTATATAAGGAAAAATACAGGGGTCCTTATCATATCTATATTTATATTTTAAATGTTACGATGCTATAAATTTGTAAATTTTGTAAAATATGTCATTTTTATTATATTTAATATGATTTTGTTTTTTTTATTCTGACTTTTAAATGTGACACATTTTAAAAATTATATGTTGTTGTTGCCGTTTTTAGGACTACTTTAGCTGTATTTTTACCCTTTATATTTCAGTATTTTAACATACTTCAGGGTTGATGGTCTCTGGCGTCAAGGACGGGCGAGGGGATGCTTGGAAATAATCACAGCATGTCTGCCGCAAATTTGATAGAGACTGATAAAAATCAACGCTCAGTTAATGAGATGTCAGACGCTAGCTGGACTTTCTCAGCCTAACCTTTTCCACCCGCAAAAAAAAACACAAAAACAAGACGGCGCGTTCCTACATATCTCAAGGTCATCTTTGACTGCGCTGGTCTGATCTGAGCAAAACACGACCCGGGAAGCGAAGCTGGAGCTCTTCATAGCTGAGAAGAACATCACGATCACAAGTTCAAGGTATTGAGTATTAAATGAATTCCTCACATAGACATCAAAGGAACTGGGTGTTCGAGCACATGAGCTCGTCTTAAAAATGATCACACCACAACCAGTACTCAAGAAATGTGTCAAAAAAAGTACTTTAAATTTCCCTATTAAATACTCTGTGCACACATTTTATTTTATTTTTTGTAGTTGATTACACTTTGTTAGTAGCTTGTAGTGTTTCGATGTACTTGTTTGCTTAAAACTAAAACCTCTAAAGCATGGGAGACTAAAACAACACGTTTATAATTGTTATCTCACCAGTGACAAATCCATCCTCGTGTGTACTCTTGCACTTCTTAATACCGCAACACGGGCTGCTCGACAAACGTGAGACTTGACGGTGGATGATAATTCAAGTATTGTTCGAGTTATGACACAGACAGTGCATGGTGAACTAATCCAGTCTGGCGTGCGCGGCTGCGCTCAAAGATCTCAACAAAGACCTGCTTGTTGGACCGCTGTCATTGCAGGCTGCCATTTTGGATGGATCAGTCAAGGCCAACAGCATTTCTTTGGGGGGCTGCCGGAGGTTGGAATGGGATAATCCGTCTTGACGTGGTTGGGAAAGTACGGTGGAGTCAAAATGGAGAAAAGCCTCGCTTCTAGCAAGCCCTTCTCAGCTAAAGCCCTGTTTTTCGACTTTGTACACTCATGGGAAACCAGAAGACAATGTAACGTCACCAACACCTTCTGCAATTTAACTTCGACTGAATCAACAGGAAGCGTGCAGTACTCCGAAATACATATTTGAGCTCATTAATCACTGTAAATACAGAACTGAAGACATGACGAGAATTAATAAAACAGGTTTTATGAGTCCCCTGGTGAGATCGCGGTTGTTGTATCAGGATGCAGTCAGAAATCATAATGAAACACTATATGAAACGGTGCATAATAAGACCTGTGATTTGTGACTGTTCAAACAGATGACCGCTGGAAAAACAATTAAAACCTTTAATGGCACAGATATGTCATACTTGTGCATTAATTTCCCTTATGGAAATAGTGTGTATTTTCTGCCAGTCCTTGGCCTCTGCAGACACAGGCAATGTTATGTAAAGTCAAAGAAATTATTTTAGTTTTTGCCTAGTTTTCTTACAAGAGCAAGTTTGTTGCTGGTTTTTGGTAAAGGCTCTTGCATATTTTGTTTGGTTGCACCAATTGTTTTGATATTTAATGCAATTAAAATTCCACTTTATTTATTTATTTGTTTGTTACATTTTCAACAAGAACCACAAGACACACACACACACACACACACACACAGTACAAGTTAAACAGTAAAACAAAACAAGACAATTAAAGCAAAACAGCACAACAATAAAAAGATAAACAAAACAATGCAACAAATTAAACACAAAAAAACAAGTAAAAAATGTAATTGCACTATACAAAAAACACAAAAACAAAGCAAAGCACAGTAAAACTGAACATATTACAATATATATATATATATATATATATATATATATATATATATATATATATATATATATATATATATATATATATATATATATATATATATATATTGAACACTGAAAATGAAACAAAAAGCAAGTCAAACAAAGCATAACACATCAAATAAAAAAACACCAAACAAGCAGATTAAAACACAACACAGCAAATTACACACAAGCAAACAAACAAAAAAATAAGTCAAATAAAGCACAAATCTGAACAGCATAATACAACCTATTAAACTAAATCAAATAAAACACAATGAAATGAAACCAAACACAACAAATAACACAAAACAAACAAATACAAAACAAAAAGCAATCACACAAAACAAACCGAAACAAAACACAACAAATAAAACCAATAAAATGAAAGTAAAACAATAAAAACATAGCACAATGTAAAACAAAACACCACTTAACTAAATAAAACACAACACTAAACAAAATAAACCTCACAAAAAAAAAAAAACACACAAAAAACTAAAAATAATAATATTAATAAAAAGTAAGACAAACTACAAAAAACACAAGACAAAGAATGAAACAAAAACACAGCACCAAAGAAGTAAAACAAACCCAACACACACACAAAAATAAAAAATGAAACGTAAAGCACAACACAAAGCACAACATAATAATGCCTGTGATTTGTGACCATCCAACAGATGACTACTGAAGAAAAAAAACGTAAAACACTACTGAGACAGATATGTCACGCTTGTGTATTAAATTCAGCAGCATGTATTTTCTGCCCAGTCTTGGCATCGGCCTCAGCTGTGAACACAGTCCGCTGTCAGCTCCTCTGAACTGCACACATGAGCGCACAAACACCCCCATTCTTGTGGGAACCCTCTTCCAATTAAACATTGTGGCGCTGGGCCTGTAATTAGCGTTTCCAGTCAGTTGCTGTCTGCATGTTGCATAGCCCAGACAGGCCTGATGCTGAACGGCACACTATTTGTCCAACAATTATGTCAGGTCCCCGTGTCACGCCACAGACGTGACCAATTAGCCGAACCTCTGCACCGCGCGAGAGAAAGAAAAAAGGGATTAGTGCGGAGGAGATGGGCGAGGATGGAAACAGGGTGAGAGGGAGAGGAGTGGGTGGAGAACGAGCCGAAACTAATGGGAATAAGAGAAAAGAACACATAGAAAGGCTTCGCCGGGAGGGAGGTGCAAGGCTGCGCTCTCTCTCTGTACTCTCTGTATGTTCTGAGGCTGTACTGATCATTTCTTTAACCAAAACAGGGGCACAGTATTCATCAAAGCACGCTGGGTAAAGCTCGGTCTATTAAAATAGTCAGTGAAGCCTGCATGTATAATGCATTATGGAGGTTGATGTAATGCATCACCATGTATTCGAAAATGCATTTTAATACATCTTATAATCATTTTGTAGGTTCCCGTGCAAAAATATTGTAATGTGCACGAGAGAGTTTGATGTTAGCATGCTGCTAAGATAACGCAGTACTATAATTAGCATTAAACCAGCAAACACAAGTAGAGTCACTTTAAAAGTTAGTTTAATGATACTTATCAGTATTAAATGAAATACTCAAAATAAATAGATAATTACAAATAATATTAAATTTTTTAAATATTTTTGGTTGCCACTGAGATTGTCACAGAAGATTCTGAGATTGTTGTCCGCATAAAATATTTATTTATTTATTTGTTTAATTATTTGTTTTGTTTTATACATGCATGCATGTGTGTGTGTCATACACACACACACACACACACACACAGGCGCGTTGTAACATTATACATTTTATTATATTTGTTGTTTTTGTATTTAATGTGTTTATATGCAGTTTGCTTGTTTGTTTGTAAAATCATAAAATGTCAAATAAAACAAAATACATAATTGTAAATAAAACGATAAGTATTTATAATAAGATTATTATTATTATTATTATTATCATCATTTAAATAATAATAATAATAATAATAATAATAATGTGTGTGTGTTTGTGTGTGTGTGTGTGTGTGTACAGTGCTGTAAAAAGGTTTTTGCCCCCTTCCTGTTTTTGATTTTTTTTAATACTTTTTTATAATAATTGTCACACTTAAAAGGTTCAGATCAACAAACAAATTTTAATATTACACATATATAATGCAAGTTAATGCAAATGCAGTATTTAAATGATGATTTCATGTATTAAGAGAAAAAAAGCTGTCCAAACCTACCTGGACCTATGTGAAAAATGAATTGCCCCTTCCTGTTAAATCATGAAAGAACTGTGATTAACCACGTTATTTTAGAAAGCTGAGTTCAATTTCATTAGCCACAACCAGATGTGATTACTGACACACCTTTTGAATCAAGAAATATAATAAAGTGATAAAGTGAAGCTTGCTTAAAGAGCAACACATCATGCCGCGATCTAAAGAAACTCAAGAGCAGATGAGAAACAAAATAGTTGTCATGTACTAGTCTGAAAAGGGTTATAAAGTCATTTCTAAAGCTCTGGGACTCATGCGAACCACGGTCTGAGCCATTATCCACAAATGGAGAAAACTCTGAACAGTGGTGAACCTTCCCAAAATGAGTCAAAGAGCAGCATGATGATTCATCCAGGAGGTCATAAAAGAACCCAGAACAACATCTAAAAACTGCAGGCCTCCCTCGCCTCAATTAAGATCAGTGTTCATGATTCAACGATATGAAAGAGACTGGGCAAAAACGGCACCCATGGGAGCGCTCCAGGGCAAAACCAAATACTGACCAAAAAGAACACAAAGGCTCATCTCACATTTGGCAAAAAAATGATCTTGATTTGTCCCCAAGACTTTTGGGCTTTTGGAAGGTGTGTGTCCCGTTACATCTGGAGCAAAACCAACACAGCATTTCATAAAACGAGCATGTGCGATTGATTATGATAATAATAGTGAGGCCTGTTGAAACGATGCAAATGCAAATCTGTGCGAACGCTATCTCTTTGTCAACAGAGGTTTTCACATCAGCTGTTGTCAAAATATTTTGCCAAATAGGATGTGCGGTTGTCCCATCTAGAAGCACCTCTGTTTCCCTTTCCAATCTGACGACCGCTCTTGTGTGCACGCTAGCCACTGTAATGTCGCGGCTCTCACCGCGGAGACTGACAGCGACCGGTTGCCATCGCGAATCAAGAGATAGCACACAATACAAGCACTGTGTCATCACATTCCTGCCCCATAATATCTGTCAGGGCTTGCTTAACTCAATCTATTATCTGGCACATCCCAAGGAATGGTTGCAGACGTGGTTTGGTGTGGTAACATTTCCTTTGTATTCTATCTCTCCCTCTCTCCATTCTGTGCAGGCAACAGACGAGTAATCCTCCTTTTAAGGACCTCAGAGCGTATCGCTGCCGTCTTGAAGGAAGCATGCAACAGCACACAGATGCTTGGCAACAAGAGAATGAGAGAAGGGCTCATGCACAGGCTTAGTTATGCAAAACTAAAGAAATTGTTTGTATATTTTCCTAATTTTCTTTTCCCAAGAGCTAAAATCAAACTTGCATTATAATTTGTCTGCATAAACCAATCATTGTCATAATTGTTGTAGCGTTTGGAATCTAAATCAATGGCATGGCTTTGAAAGAAAGAAAAAAAAATGCATTCATTTCTGTATTTTAACATTTGCTTAATGCTCATCAATGTTTTACAGTCACATTTGCGTCTGTTAAATTGTAGAGTTCAACCAACAGGCAGAGATACAAAACAAAACAACAGGAAAAAACTAAACCAACATGCAGAAAAACACAACAAAACAATTACAAAACAATATGCAGAGAATAGGCAGAATAAATAAAACAAAAACAAAACTACAACAACAACAAAAAATAACACCAACATGCATAACTATAAACAAAATAAAAATAAATAAATTAAAACATAAAAAACTAATAGAAATAGAAAAAAAAACACACAAAACCAACATGCAGAAATATGAAAACATAATAAAAAAATAAAATGAAAGCACTAAATTAAATGCATAAATAAAGCACAAAACAAAAATGACAAAACTAACATGCAGAAATAGAAACAAAACACAAAATGAAGTGAAACGAACTGAAAAAAAAAAAACACAACATATACATATATATATATATATATATATATATATATATATATATATATATATATATATATATATATCTGGAGGCCATTTCACATTTTAAAATGTTTATAATATACCCCCCTATAGTTACGAGTGTTAAGCATATGAAGACTGTAAAGCCACATATTGCATAGATAAACAATAAAACATACGTAATAAAACATCAAGGCCAACATATCTCCAGTTAAGCCTGACCATGAAGATCCTCCATTTTGTAAAGTCCAGATCAGTCTGAACTCCACATACTTTCTCACAGTCCGTATCTGCAAGGCAGGTGCCCTGACCTGTAAAGATCAAAGCTTTCCCAACTCAAATACAGGCCAGAATGTTTTATAGATCTTAAAAATCCTCAGGCTTTTCAATTAAGCAAGAATCTGTGGCCCCAGCATGTCTGAGAAAAGCACATCAATTGAAAACTGAAACTGAACATGTCGATACACAAAAGAAATCAGACAGCAAACACAGGTATTTCTTAAATAATTTAATTGCAAAAGGGTTTTTTTAAAAATATTTCTACAAGAATGCATTATTTAATCGCATTTTTTTTTTTTTGTCTTCACCGTTAAATACATCTCAATGCTTTCCAAAACAAAAAGAACAAGGAAAATAAAAAGTCTTGAAATGTATCTTGCTTCTCTCAATATAAGTACAGCACTCAGCAGACATTTTGCTTTTGCACGTCAGTGATTTGTGATGTGATGAGAAGACTGCTCGGAAAGAAAAGAAAAAAAAAAAAAAACATTTTTTTTGCTTGATTCTTACTATAAAAAGAGTAACTTCAAAACTCAGGAAAACTATCACAGAGAGGAGTCGAGGAAAGAGAGAGAGAGAGAGAGAGAGAGAGAGAGAGAGAGAGAGACCATTGGCACAGTTATTGAACCAAAATCATGCAAGTTATGTTCTGAAACTGCTTTGATTTAAAAACAATGACAATAGCACCAAATACAGTCATACATACAAACATACACACACTAAAATCCAGTTATGAGAGAATATACCATCAGACATGTTGAATGTGACAAAAGCAGCTACGATTAGTTCCCGAACGACTCTGTAAGTTAGGAACTTTTCAGGAACAGGGTTCATATACATCGAGATCTGTCATTTAAGAAAAAGGATAAATCGCTTTAGCGTCTTATATTACATGGAGCTCTTGTAATTGTCAGATTAGCAATGAAACAAAACCACAAACAGAGAAGTACTGTGCAGAATATATGCAGTACCGTTTCCCATAGTGCGGTATATAAGCACTGAAACTAGTCTAGATAGAGAGTTTGGTTAAAAGAACATCCTTGTACTGGCTTCTTAACCCATCAAACATGCTATTGCTTTGCATATTCTATGTCTTTCGTGTTTGGCGAGGGGGAAACTAATCAGAGCAGACCGGAACAGAACCTATTCAAGAACTGAAGGCAAATAATCATCTGTTTCTGCCAGGCTGTAAACATTTGCCCACAGGATTAGCCTAGTGTTAATCAGACTGGCAGGCACTGATGACGGGCCCGAGCCCATGGAGTCGGCGGTGCAGTGTTTTATCGAGCCTACACGCAAGAAAAAGAGGTGAAGGATAAATAATATGGAAGACTACCCAACAGTTTCAGGAAGTACAACGCATCCTGCATAGCATTATCGTGAAGTACTATTGTGGTTCAAGAGCTCATTTGAAAACGCCCCCAAAAATCCGGTAATTCCGAAACATGATTGCGAGAACGAACACAACGGCTGGTGAGTGAGCTTTATAATTGGTACTAACAGTTCCTCTTTGTGGTGGTGACGGAAAGGCTTAGCTTTAGCATTGAAAAGATTTACTAGGGATCTGCCCAACATTGATGAGATGTTCAACACTTCTATTCATTTCTCTTAAACCTATTTCAATACACTTCCTCTGCATTTTGTCTTTCTCTTTTCATCATGATGGCATTCCAAAACTTTCTGTGCCATCTTTTTTGAATGTCAGCATTCGAATTCCTATCAGATCTTTAAATAAATGAATCGTTCCTTTTGGCCTCTAGGGATATGTTAAAATAAAATCCTAAAATAAACAATAAATCGCTATCTCTCCATATAATATTATTGATTCACATGTAACTGGAGCCCCTGGTCACAAATCCTTTCATGCATTGGTGCTCCACTGGGGAACACAACTGAAACGTTCATGTACAGAATGTGTGCATAATCCTTATACTCTGCCTTTGCTTCATACACATACACACACAGAAGCACACACACTACAACAAAGTCATACTGAGATTACACACACTCACTCACTCATTGTAGAGATGGCCAGTGTTTTTTACACTGAAAACATAAAATTAAATAAAAAAAGATAATTATGTATGTGTGTGTGCGTGTGTGTGTGTAAAATCAGTATTTTGTCAACTTTCTTAAAACAAGATGGAAATGTATTAAGCAAAACTGCATCAATCTGACTCATTCTATGTCAAAAACTGTGAGTTTTGTTGGAAAATTGCACAATATTGTAAACCTTGTTTTCCGAGAATATATCTCTGAAAACAAGGTTTACAACATTGTGCAATTTTACTTCTCAAAATGATCTTGTTTCAAGAATGTTGCGATACTTGTCTTGTAAAAAGACAAATTTACTGATTTAAAGATAATCATAATAAAAAACAAAAGATTTCTAGCAGTGTAGTACAGGTTATCACAGTCCTTTACTTTTCAAACTGCTAAAGAATCCTGATATAGTGACCGATGACGAGCTAAATGTCAACTCATCGTGGAACAGAAACTAAACAGGTTGAGGGAAAACAACAGAAGAGAATAAAAGGAAACATCGATTGAAATCGTGAAAACACGGCTGAGAATCCATTATTTGAAACTGTGAAAGCATCCTGAGTTCACCAGGTATATTCTAAGAAGTCCTTATGTCAGTTTAAACCTGGTGGACAAATGCAACTTCCTCAAATCCGGTCCTGCGACATGCGTGATCTTTCGCCCTCGGCTGAGCCTCTCCCCTCGGTCCGTTTGAGGCATGTGCCCTTAAATAAAACACCTTCAATATGAAGATGGGGAATAAGCACAACATCACACGCACAATAGAACATCTGCTAGAATTGGAGGGATTTCTGCGCAAAACGCTTCGTGAATTTATATTCACGTCTAGTTTTTGTCTTTTATATTCAAGTTATGTGTACTATTAGTGGAGTATCTCTTCCATAAACAATGTCCATCTGGGAGAGTCCATCCCTCAGAATCAGTTTCAGAGAGAAATGCATTATGGGAGGCTTCCCAGCCAGCCTCACGAAAGAAAATACCACACGCACGCATGCAATTGCCAACCCCACACTGGAGCCTCATGAGGAATGCATGGGATATAGGCTTTCCTCTCCGTTCTTAAAAATAAGTACAAAACAATCTTATCTAATCCTGTCGGGTGTAAAATAACGCAGTCTTTTTACAGGAAAACAGGAAAATGGAAAAGAAAAAGTTGTCCGAGGCACTGCGAAGCCAGTTTCATCTGATTAGTGGAGATGATCTGGGGTCGTCTGTTAGTTCGCTTTAGGACAGTCCTGCCCCGATCTCAGACCTGGACGGGCAGCGTTTGGTTCATTTGCAGTCTCATGTCTTGAATGCTGCCGAGAATCTTCTTTTGGTGGCCGGCTAATGTTACACCTATCCGTAACAGGTCTCTGTAGAAAACAACAAGAGGAAAAATCTTATTGCTACTGTTATACAATAAATAATGCAGTGGTTTCTAAAAAAAGAGGACAAAACTGATGTTATTGAAGCGATAAAATCCCATGGGAATGTAGCCAGGTGAGCAAATCAGTTAGCAAATTGTCGCTAGGTTGAGCAAATAAAACAACCCCACCCTTTGGCTACTGAGCTGAGACAAGTTTGTGGCGCAAAGCCGGTTCTCAAACTGGAGATAGGTCAAACGCTGGTCAATGATCTGCAAGGGTTTGCACCTAAAGCTACCAGATGTCAGATTTCACACAAAGAAAGTGCTATTAGTGTAACTACAGACGTGACTTGGAATAATATTTCACTGCACAACAGTCATTATACTTTAGAATGAGCGTAGTGTAAAGGTTAGCACAGGCTTTGTGATAAAAATGCTTCCTGTTGTTTCACTGGCTGAGGTAACCTAATCCCTTCATGAGGTTTTAGTTTACACAGCAACACATGTAGCTAAAAGCTAGCGCAGACTCTTGTCGTTTACTCTGGTTTTTTGTTTTTTTCACCTTCTGATAAGCAAAGAGGACGTTGTCAGGGAGCAAGCGCCCCGTGGCGGCCCCCAGTCTGTCTGCCCTTCTCATCTCTACAATCGCATGACATTAGCAGAGCAATTTCACACAGTGTAAAAGTGTTTTCTCTCTTTTTCCTCTGTTGTTCCCCATCAAGCCAACAGTGTTGGATAAAATGATAATAAATGGAGCCCATTAGGAGAATAACTAGTCATTAAGAGCACGAGAAAACCACCGACTGGTCCACCTGTCAAGTTGCCAAATTGAAACAAATTACCCCTGCCTCCATCCTTTATTACACTTTAATGGGCGTGATGAATTTATAATTCTTTTCTTTATTAGTTTATTTGATCCCGACTGCTCTCTTCACATCTGTCTAGACATTTAACATAGCGACAAATCGCGGATTTCTTTTCTAGATTGTGACCCATGCAAAATACTTTGTTCATGACATTTTCTGACAGTGGAATGTTGAAATAAATTACAGCAAGATAAGGGAATAATCGCATGCGCAAAAACTCTTTCAATAGCCTTTATTGTCTCTTTGATTCCCTGTTTTAGTTTGCTTGGTCCGAACCAGAGTTCGATTCTACACTATTGGTCCACACCACAAGCATCATTATGAAACTACCCTTACTTTTTACAATTCCCCTATTAGGAGTTACACAAATGTACGGTGCCTTAACTTCTAACTAATGTGGGACCACCAAAACAAAGACGTGCAATCCAACAAAAGAACCGGACACTCACTCTGCAGTCATCTGGGCCACCAAGTCAAAAGAAGCAAAGCCTGCATTAAGGAAGTTGTCTCGGTAGCGGCTCATCTTGATGGCGTCCAGCCAGTCGCCCACAGTGGTGAAGGTGGTGTAGTCAGGCACACAGCGGTCGAGGAGCGGCTGGGAGGCCCTACAGAGAAAGAGAGGAGTGGAGATAAAAAGAGAGAGAGAGAGGGTTAGGTCACGCCAGGCCTCCACCACCGAAACCTCACCCCCAAACCCCCACCACCTCTCCTGGCCTGTAGGGCCTGAACCTGCCACTGTGGCTTACTGGCTGGAGACGTGCAGGGGCCCGCCAGAGAGAACGGCAATGATGCTGTGGGTGTGGGTCCACATGAAGCAGCAAATGTCTGGACTTAAGATGTATCGATACTTGGCATGCTCCAATTCGACATTAATTCTACAAAGATAATGCTTATGCATGACTTGATTTATGCAAAGTAGGTTTACCACCTCCTTTATTGGTCCAAAAGAAACATTTCTTTTAGTTAAAACACCTTTGCCTGCATACACCCCAAAAGATCCTTCTTATAAACGCAACTAAATTTAATGTCATGCATAAAGGCAGGCAGCTTAAATTAAATCAGAGAAAACCAGCAGAGACCAGACTTGATCTATGAGTAGATTGGGGTCTTAATAACTAACAGTGAGGTCTGGGCAGTGGGGATAAGAAGGTAAAGTTTGAGAGCAAAGACACTTCTGTCTGCAAGCTCTCTGCTCTGCTGAACTTAGCTTTCTTTTGATGGCATTAGATTAATTAACAATTAAAAGCATGAGAAAAAAGAAGTTAATAAGAAAGGAACAGAGGCTCTATTGAGGACAGGGTCTGTAGATGGATGGGAAGAGTGATTTTTAATAAGCTCCTGCCTGGAGGGCTGAAGTTTTGTGGTCATTAACCTGGAAGGCAGCTCTTCTTAATGGGGCATTGTTAGAGCTGGTCTGACTCCCATATCTTAAGGACGTTGACTTTAAGTGTGAGACAGGGAAACTGTATGAGGAAACTAAAAGAACAAATGCATAACTAAACTACCACCTAACTCAGTATTGAGCGCAACTATTAACTAATTAAACTCTCATTAGTTTAGTTAAGGAATTGATTACTGAAGATCGTACACAGAGCACAAATGTTGCAACAACAGGAGCCCATCTCTCAGTCTTTCATTAGACTCAGCAGGCAAGCCACCTCTCAATTGACCCTTTTAAAGTCTTGTTACTTGCTAATTAAAATCATTCCCATCTCTGAACTAATGAGTCTTCCGTTATCCTCTGATCATTGCAGAGTAGACAAAGTGTCTCCCACTGTTTCCTGGTCGTTAGAGGCCCTCCCCCAGGAACTAGAGCCTAGAGGCAGGCACCCCAAGGTGGGTCAAAATCTTTTCCTGAAGCTGTTGGCTAACAATTAACTGAAACAGTCAAACATGTGCAAAAATGCTGATCAATGAGCAAAATTTGGTTATATGGTGAGTGACTTAATCTGGAAGGCAGCGGATGTTATTAAATATCTCAAAAAGAATAGGCTCTAGTAAGTGTGGACCAGAACAAGCATCCCAGGTTAAACAATCACTAGCCCTTGGTGCAATTAAACTGAATGTTTTATTGACTGAAGGTCATCGTAATTTCCATAACGTTCCTCAGCTTACAAAATTGTTTGTCAATTGAAAATGATCTGGAATCAATAGGCTCTTAATTTCAAATGCCTCTGTAACTTTGGCATAATTTTGAATTTAAAATGAGTGGACAAGTTTATTTGGTTAGTTGAGAGATGTCCATATATGCCCTTACCCAGAATGTGTGCTGGTGACCACCTTAAGGCTGGCGGCATTGCGAATGAGTTTGTCCAAAGTATTGACGATCTGGGAGAACTTGGGTCGCAAGTTTCTTTCTTTAACCCAGCAGTCTAGCATGAGCTGATGCAAGGCAGTAGGGCAGTCCATAGGTGGGGGCAGTCGGTAGTCCTGCTCGACTGCATTTATCACCTGTTGATGAAAAAAAAAAATGTTTTTTAATAATTATAATTGTGTGTTAGTTTACCCTCAAAATAAGTTGAACAGAGGTTAAGTAGAGAGGAAACCTACATCTTGGTTGCTCATGTCCCAGTATGGGCGCTCGCCGTATGACATCACCTCCCACATCACAATGCCGTAGCTCCAAACATCACTGGCTGAGGTGAACTTCCTGTAAGCAATAGCCTCTGGTGCTGTCCAGCGAATAGGGATCTTTCCTCCCTACAGATGCGAGAGCAAACAGTGTTTTTAATATCAAATGGGAGCTGGACATTGTCATATAAATATTAAAAGGATCAAGACTTGAATGCTGACCAATGAGCTGGTGTAGGTGGGGTCGGTGGGATCATCCTCCAAGAAACGAGAAAGACCAAAATCGGACACTTTACACACCAGGTTGCTGTTGACCAGAATGTTACGGGCAGCCAAATCACGGTGCACGTAGTTCATGTCAGACAGATATTTCATGCCAGCTGCAATGCCTCTCAACATACCAACGAGCTGGATGACTGTGAACTGTCCATCATTTAGCTGTTGGAGAGAGTGGGAAAAAATCACAGATCCATTCATAACAGAAATGTCCGCTGTCTAAGTGTTTTTAACTTTCCAGGATGTGACTCATCAGCCAGATGATTCATCTCTCAAAGTCACAGCCAGCAGCTATGCTATTTGTCATCGCTGTTTAGAAAGTTTAGGATGTTTTTCAAGGGGACAGTTGAGAACATCTCTTTTTAGAAAGAATATATATTTTAGAAAACTAATGGGGGGATAAAGTGTATGCTAGACTGCAACAATGATGGTATTATAGGTGAGTGGTCTCAAACTCAATTCCTAAAGGGGCCAAGGCTCTGCAGAGTTTTGTTCCAACTCACACCTGCTTGGAAGTTTCTAGTGATCCTGAAGACGATGATTAGCTGAATCAGGTGTGTTTGACCTTGATTAGCTGGATCAGCTGTAGCCTTTCAGGAATTGAGTTTGAGACCAGGGGCCGTTCTTCGTACGTCGTTAACTCAGTTAGCTGGATTTGAATGTTGACGATTTGGTATGATCTTGGATCATTTGGTTCTTCGAAGCTCATTCCGACATTGCTGTCAGAGCAACAGGTCCATAAGCAGGCTTATTTAATGTAAACAGGATTAGATTGCATCTTTTCAACCAGAACTGATACTCAAAATATGTCTTCTACCACCGCTACTTTATTACAAGAGTATCATACTGATCCAGGGACAATAGTTTAAAGTAATAATCATTTAAAAATGTATTCAAAAATATTATAAAAATGCCGTGTAGTCCATAACAGCCTATTATAGACAGCCAGTTTTACTGAAATATTTATTTGTCATAAAATTATTACTTCATAATTGTATTAGAGTCTTACACACATGCTATACAGGTAATAGAGTCATGCATAATTTTGAGTGATGACTGCTAATATAAGATACGTCATTTGATGTCACTTGGATGTGTAAATTGATCTCAGATGTAATAAGCGACGTACGTAGAACGGGCCCCAGGGCTTAAAGTATTACTTGCATTTCCATACATATACCACAACTAGAATCCATGCATCCCAAAAAAAAAGACATTAAGAATTAATTTTATTGTGGTAAGCATATCTAACCCGGAGAAAGGAATCCAGTGCTCCGTTCTCCATGAATTCAGTGACAATCATGACTGGCCGACTCTTTGTCACCACCCCTTCCAGGCGGATAATATTAGGATGATCGAACTGGCCCATGATGCTGGCCTCACTCAGGAAGTCTCTTCTTTGGCGCTCCGTGTAGCCTGCCTTCAGAGTCTTGATGGCCACAATGATCTCACGCCGTCCAGGGAGTTTCAGACGGCCACGGCACACCTCCCCAAACTCTCCTACATAGGTAGTGGACAGACGAGAGAGAGAGGAAGATAGGGTGGGGTGGAGAGAGGAGAGGGAACAGTGGAGGAGTGTGGGAGAGAAAGGGGAGAGGGAAAGTTACTGGTTTGAATCAAGGAGCCAAGGGGAAGCGGGGGGAGACAGCAAGAGAAGCCAGGGCTAAAGGTGATGATATTGGAGTATATCCAGGGGGCGAGGGAAGGGGTAGGGTGAGATCAGCAATGCTTCAATTGGAAAAGGTATTGGAGGGTTGTTGGGGGTTGGAGTACCAAAGAGGAAAAGGGAAAAGTAAGGTAACAGAGGAAGGGGTAAAGGGTACAATCAGAGAATGCTAGGGTCTGGAGGGAGTGAGGGTAGAAACATGGGAAGTAGGTGGGGACAGAAGCTTGGGAGGATTGGATGATTTGCGTCTGCAGTCTAGGCCAATGTGTAAGCAAGTGCAAGAGAAACAAAGGGGTCAAGGGAGGACATGGTAGGGGTTCATCACTTTAGAAAAAGCTAGGAAACAACAGGTTCAGGTAGTAGAGCAGCGTTAGATGTTAAAAGCCTTATTTGTTGGATACTGAGATGGGCCTCTTCAACTCATTACAAAATGGCTACAGTACAAGTCATACTGAATCAGAATCCTACTTCTTTTTGGTTTTGGCTTTTAGAAGCTAAACTGGTAATGTTAAGATGTATAACATTTACAAAACAAAGGGAAGTGGTCTCAAGGGCAGGAAGGAGCACCATGGACGGAGAAGTTGACAGGTCACAGGGTCAAGCGGACATTTAATTGTCCAACAGGTATCACCAGGTTCAGGACAGGCTTGGTAAGTTAGCAGGAATGGTAGCTCTATAGTTAGCTCTGAAGATAACCTCAGAAGCTCTGTTTTGTAAGTAAAGCTGTTAGAGACGTTGGTAAGGTGCTAAGGATTGGATTTTGGAGTGGGATGAGTTGATTGAAGTACCGCTTGGTGTGAAGTCCTCTAAAGGTATGGCCTGGGTGTGCCTAGCTGTCTTCCCCCTGTTGCTCAGGAGCTTGTGCTGTTGGTTACCTGCGCCAATGACTTCCTCGATTTTCACACAGGAAACGTCAATCTCTTTGGCAAACTCGCGGATGGCCTCATTCGGGTCCTCGTAGGTGAATGGGTCAATGTAGACCTTCATCCCTGGAGTGACTATAGGGGATTCAATAGCGCGAATAGCCGTATGAATCACACTGTTATATTACACAATATTTATAGCACTGTTAGTCATCAGATGGCAAGTAAATTTTGTAGAGACTTACTGTATTGTTGCAGTTTTTCTGTGTACTCTGATTCTGAGCCATTGCGTTGCTTCCTGTGAACCAAAGACAATACAGTCAGTTACAAAAGGTTGATGATTCCCTATCTTAATGAAGGAAAATATGTATTTTGAAAAGGACCTGTTTTTTCCCTGCCAGTCCCTTAAGGAATATAAATTGAGGTCGATTAAAGAACGGAGAATAATATGAAAATTAAGAGAACAACAGAATCAGCCTCAAGAGACCCCTTGTCACTTCACGATCGGAAGTCAAATCTGCATAAACACCGCTAAGAACAACAGTAACAACACTGGTTGTCTTGATTCTGTTACGTATTAAGGGATCTTTACTGATCTTTACTTAACATTGTTTAATTATCTCCTGTCGCTTAAATCCTTCCTTCACACGTTTTCCACTATCAGTCCATTAAATGCAATGCAATTTCAACAAACCCAACCCCCATCTAGTACATATTAATGCAATCCCTTTGTTGTCTAACTAGTAACCGGGCCAATAATACCCGCTGGTGATTTGTATCTCATTTCCAATTCAAATTCAGTTCCGGAATATGCCAAGGCCTACATTTTTTTCAGTCACAGACAAGTTAAGATACTAAGACACACTGTGCTGATTAGAACCAAAAAGAGTGCAAATTTAGACTTTTTGCTTGATGAGGCTTTAAATACACAGCTGCCTTACGCTCAACTGAGGAAATGGGAAGGTGGCCACGAGATGGAAAGTGCCAGTGCCAACGATCATCGGGACGCTGCAGAATTCCAATGTAGGGCACATGCACATTTGAGACCACTGGCTACAATTTACCAACTACAATATCTAAAATAACTGACAACCTAGAATGAATCTGTTTCTCAAACTACTTTCATTAACTGCTTTCATTAATTGTCAGAAAGGATCTAAGGAAGCATTGTGGGCAACTAAATAATATATGCACTCGAAACATTCGGTATACTTTGAGTTCTATTTTTTTCTGCTACTCTTTGTGAATGTCATTAGGGTAAGTGAAAATGTAACCATTTACCTGAGGCAGACGATGGCAATAACCACAACAACAATGATGAAGACCAGCCCTGCTGTCAGAGACCCCACAATGAGAGGTAACTGCTCCTGTATTGTCTTGTCTGCATCGGCTGTGCACAAAGGAGAGGCACAAAGAGAGATATCATGGGATGCATTCAAGAGAAATGTATTTCTCAGATCTATTTATACCTGCTCTTTTTCTAGAATAGGTATTTTTACTCTTAGATTCACACAATTCCTTGATATGCTTTGAAAGGAAATAGTTTTTATGTGATAACATAGGCTGTTTTACATACCCTGGTGGTTGGTGCTGAAGTCAGTAGGGCTGCTGTAGCGGCCATAGCCTGCCACCGTTCGGGCTCGAACCTGCACAACATACGGTGTGCCCGGCTTCAAACCCTCAATGCGTGCCGAGCTACGCTGGGCTGTCATGGTGTGGGCAATAGCTTCTCCCTGGTCCTGTGGGAACAGTGATAAAACAAGCCATATAAAACCAGCCAGCACCCAAAAGCAAGCGTCTGGCAGCTCTGGTTTAATCTGTCAGTACAACACATCAAACACGAAGCAGATATGTCTGGCTCTTTCTTCTCCTCTATGCAAATCCTCCTGCCTCCATCCCTGCCAAGCTCCAACTTCCTTGCAGTATCAGGGTTCAAAATAAGGGATGAATCATGGAAGGAGTTAGGGAGGAGTGTTAGGATACGAGAGAGAGAGAGAGAGAGAGAGAGGAAGGGTTGATGCTGTTGTCAGGATGAACGATTATGGATAGAGCAGAGGATGACAGTGGTGGAATTGTGATTGAATGCCCTTCGCTTCATTGATTTACACTGGCTCTTACCTTCTCATGGTATTTAATCTCGTAATCCAAGATGATGCCATTTGGTTTTTCAGGGGGGAGCCAGGAAAGACTCATGGTGTTGGCTGAGGCCCCCATCAGGTGGACGGTAGGAACTGCAGATGGAGCTGTGTGGGGAAAATGGGAGAAATCCTATTTTAATGAAAGCTGATTTTTTTTCTTTCTTTGTTCTCACATGTAGAGCATGCTCACATTCAGGATTATCAACAAGCTGCTTTGATGTGTAAGCATCAGACAGCTATTAGTCTTGGGCCCTTTCGGGGCCTCAGCCACTCAAACCGCTCGGACAGAATGCATTCTAAAGTCTCTTGTGAAAACTACCATGACAGAAAAACCGGAAAGGCTTAGTTTCTGTCATATCCAGTCCACACAACCTACAAAGACATGCAAATATATGTATGGGTGCACACCCCATTTGTCCACTCCCTATGTTCTTTGTTATGACCCATGACAACTTCTTACTGTCTGTCTTCCACAATGTCTCTCTCTCTCTTTTTTTTGGACAATTATGCTCTTTCTTTTTCAAATTACTGTTGTTGTATAAAATATTTATTATTGAAATTGTAAAGTAGTTTTTCTTTTTTTTTTTTTAGGAATAATCGCAACCTGGGTGTTAACACAACTTTTTCCATAGCTCCTTCCTTATCTTCGCACCCAGCTTTACATAATCTGTACCGTCCCCGTTTGTCCTCAGACCTGATGTTGCCGTCTCCGGTTTCTGATGTTATCAAGTTCTGTTCACACACTACAGTAGCACTCAGCATCCCCTACTTTCTTGCCTCTGTCTCTTTCTCCCTTACTCATTCTTTGTTAAAAGCGTTTTAATCCCCAGGTCCGGTTCTTTGATCCTTTCCCTAGTAGATCTTTATTATTCTGTCTGTCTCTTTGTCCACCTCCCCAAAAGCTCACTCTCCCCCAACCCAACACCATCAACCTCCTAACCCAGGCCTTGCTCAGAAAAGCCTCACCCTGAAGACAATGCTCCCTGGGCAGCCTGCTTGCTTACTTTCACCCCAGGATTAAGGGGCCTCATCTTTAGAAGACAGTGGAAGTAACCATGACGCCCCTTGAGCTTATGGCCCATATTTATTTTTCCTCTTAAAAGGCGGATGAATATTCAAGCAAAGTCCTGGGAGATAATGTGATCACACACCCTCCTGAATTTTTTTAACCATGGGGTGGGCTGCTGTGTGTGTATGCGTGTCACCCCGGGATTGACTCATGTGCAACAACTGCCCGGGTTATATGACAATGCCTGCGGTCAATCGCTTATAGCAAACAGAGGCATTCGTGGACCTGGGTGCTGGTATAGACTGCTAAAGAGAGGGTTATGCATATGCATAACTCTCCTGAGAAGTCCAGTGTCAATTCAAAACTTGAAATCACACAATAAGTGGCTTTTTTCACAAGGTTAATGCATCTCCTCTTCTCTCTAACCCAGCACACTCTAGCCTAGAGTAGCTTAGCTTTGCTACCGAGCCTCATAGCGCAGCTCTCTGGCATCGATGCATTCTGTGGGCTGAGCTCTTTGGGTAGAGTGCCGTGGGTTGGGAAATCTCTTAAGAGAGGCCATTACACTTCATTATTTCAAACTAGAACATGTGAAGAAAAACTTTTTTGTAACCTTCAAAGACACACATGGAAGATAACATTTGTAAACTGTTGGCGTCTCTAGAACTAAAACAGTTAAGGTAGTTTATGGACCATGACAAATGGAAAGAAATCACTGAACTCACCAGCCTGGTTGGTGGTGATGTTAACAGAGGCAAACTGGGGTGCATATGGACTCTTGTTGGAGACTCCATTGACGGCCTGAATCTCAAAGCTGTACTGGGTGTGAGCCTGGAGGTTTCTGACCGTCACATGTCTCTCAGTCAGCCCAAGGTGGCGGGGAGAGATATCCACGTTGTCATCACATCGTGTGCAGGTACCACGGTCAGGCAGACATTTCTTACAGATGACGTTGTAGAGAAGGTCCTCCCTTCCACCTTGGTCACGTGGCTCGCTCCACTCAAGTACAAGTGACGTCTCATTTACACTGGAGATGACGCTGCGTGGAGCTGAGGGCACGGCTGCAAAAACAAAATATTTTAGTTTTATTAGAAGGTTTAACCTTGGTTAGTAGCTTTCCCAGCAGGTCCCTTAGCAAAGCCGGTGTTCAGCTAGTTGAAGCCACAATGCTGGTTTGGCTGACCAATTGAATTCAGTTCCCTAAGCCCCAACAAAACATCCAAATAAGCAGCGCCTGAGCAGGGGAAACCAACCTGGTAAGCAGGTAGGACCAACAGACCAAATTAGTCTAGTTTAAAATGTTTTTTAAGCAGGGAATTTGAATAAAACTGGTTAAATGGGGCTTCACATACACTTAATGCAGAGCAAGTGCTTTCGTGTAACTAAAATTAAGCGCAACCTTGTCTTTTTCCCACTTGTGCTGTTCATTTTAACATCAAAAATGGCTAGAAATAGCTGTGGTGTTCACTTGGGAAATTGTTTTATTTTTTTGGATGTAACTGTTCAAAATGCTGACAATGAACACAAATGGAAAGGAGCTGATATAAAACAGGAGAAAGGGAAACGTTTTGAAACAATCCCAGTAGTCTTCTGCGTGTTGGACAGAGGGATTGCTTTACATATGGATGAACATATGGACATAAATATGGTGTTATATGGATCAATGTGGCTTTTGAGAGCAGAGAACATAAACAACACTCCTGATGTTTAGATAAGTTCACGGTGGGTGAAACGGCAGTTATTTGAGGACATTACTCACTGGTGCATCCTGAGTCAGGCGAGTCATTGTCCGCCCGATAGTAGCCGGTCCTGCAGGAACAGATGCTGGCGGCACCAGAACTAGTCCGGCTGTTGGGTGGGCACGGGGAGCAGAACCCTTCACCCTGTTTCGACTTAAATGTGCCCGGACTGCAAGCTAAAGAGAGAAAAGGGTTGTTTACTTCAACTGCCAGAGCTATAACAGCATATTTGCTTTTCTGCTACTCATTTTTGGTGTATGCTTCCATCTAGGTATCTTTTCGTTGCATTCAGCAGCAAAATCAATAGCAATTTCCTTTGTACAATTTGCATTTTGTGAGCCCTGCTTGCCTTAATTTAGTTTCTTACTTTTGTTTTCCTCGCCCACAGTATGCAGTCTAATCCTTTCCATCTTGGCATTGTAAAATATGAAGGCGCACAGGTTCTTGCTTACGTATTTGTTTGGCACCGTTAATTTGCTGTTGTTTTCCTCCAGGGAAATAACCCCCTCATGACTAGACGAGTTCCAACAACATACCCTGGCCTTGAAAAAACCCCATGTGCATATGCTAACCGTCGACTTCAATTACAAACACATGCCCGTTAGTCTCAAAACAAGAGCACTTTTCAAAATGAACTCTTTCAATCAATACTCAAACACAGGGCATGTCAATGTTGTACTGCAGGAAGTGTTCCTCTAAGACAAACAAAGCATATTAAAGACTACAAGGGAAAGTGTGAGCTGTTATCTTATGAAGACAAACATTAGCATGTCATTTAAAGGTCTTCGGCCTTTGTGGAGCTCTGACACCATTTGTGGAGATTGTGTACACATTTACGCATCTATGATAAAAGCAGAGGTGCTCTCCTGGCACACAATACCAGTGTGATATTTCTGCTCAAAACGTCACTCAACTGATCAAGTAGTCAGTTTATGTTTATAACAAACAAGGAAAGGAGTATGACGATAGTTCCCAACCTACCAAGCTGTTTTGACAGTAAGGCTAAGAAATGGTAAATAACGTTCTGTCGTTTCTGGTTTCTGGACAACACTGATGATGTTCCTGAGGTCACCTTCCAAGTTTCCCATCTCAAAATGTGCAATATTGACAAAAGAGGGTTCATAAGGGCAGGGATACTGTTAACTCGGGAGCTTATTGGTTTAACTATTATTAAGGGGAGGCCGGAGATAGAAGAAGGAACACCGAAAACAGTTCATGAAAGAGGGTAGGCCTTGTGAGTTTGGGGTTATCGCACATAACGTATCTGTTTGAAGATTAATGGGCCCTCAGTGTTTTGCCTCGCATTTCAGATGTACATAAATCAACCATAATCTTGAGAAGAGAAATGAGACCATCTAGCTCTAGCCCCCATGAAAGGCTGCTTGGAATCCCCCTTCAAAAAACTCGGGCTGTTTTCTGAAGGGTTTAAAGTGCTGATTAATCGCTTCCAAAAAGGTAAGAAGTCAGCCCTTTCCTTTCATCCTCATCCTTCCTCTAGCAGCTCTCCTGACAGAGCGAGAGAGAGAGGAGAGGTGAAAGAAAGCAAAGCAAATGCAAATCCTGTGGATTTCTTTTTCTCTTACTCGTACACTCTCTCCAGTACAGTCTATTGCTCACACTCTATTGCCCAAACCTTCTTTGCTCTCTCCCTCTCTCAATGAGAGCAGAACATAGGACTTAAGGGAGTGATTAGAATGTGTGGTGAAATTGAAAGCGAGGAGAAAGAACGGATAAGGGAAATATGGAGCGCTACGGAAAAAAAAAGGGTCTTGTCAATTTATATTAATGTGAATGTCCTAACTGTGCTCTGGCAGGGTATTAATTAGACCAACGGCCTTCAGATGAAGGCGGGCAATAGAGAGGTGACAGAGAGATTCATCCCTCCTTTAGATTCCGGTTGGCTTGATTAGAGAACATTTTGTCAGGGCACAGCCGCCAGGGCTTTCACCTTGAGCCACCACAAGCAAACAAATGCATTTTTAACAGTACATCAAGCAGCAGATTTCCAAAGGACTGTCCACTTCCCCAAACGGGGATACGCACGTTTGTGATTAACTTGGCAGTAGTATAAAAAGTCCTTAATTACTTTGACAAACACATATATTCTCTGAAGAAAAAAAAAATAAGTATGAGGGTGATGCAAAATTTGCTTTCATTATGCGAAGATGTTTTAAATGGTTGGTATGGCATTGCTATGTGATTCCTAACTTGTTAGGGTACAATGCGGTTAATAGGGTTTTGTGGTAGATTGTCAAGGAGTTGCAACACTATTTATAAGGCATTCTTTCTCGTTATTTTTGCATATTATATGGTTGCTAGCTTGTTTCTTACCATCTATGTGCCTACCCCAAGTGATATTTTAAGATTATCATCCCTAACCCTAATTTTAACCTTAACCCTAAATTTTGAAAATTGTAAGTAAATTGCTTAGTAGCAATTAGTATTATACAGTTTAAAGCAGCATTTATGCTGTTTAAGGTGAAATACATACTTAGGGTTAAGCATTTGTGTAAATCTCCAACCCTCTCTATGAACAATCATAACAGTTATGATGACCTCATACACCACAAATAATCTTCTTCTCTCTATACACAGATGATTTGCCGTTCAGTTCAATTCTTTACTCCAGAGGTTCACTGCTCAGTGGCTCTGTCTTTGTAGTTCTTTTAATGTGCTGGAACCAGCTGTCTCTTTGCGACCTTTCACTTCTGGTGCCTTGACTGTCAGGGTTACTTTTCTTTCTCCATCTCGCGCTCTTCATTAATGTTTCACTGCAGCCCTTGCCCTTGGTCCGCAAATCGATTCCGGTCTCCTCTCACTCCCAGCTCTCCATTTGACCCTTGACCTCCCGCTGTCTGCTCTGCTCACTTTCACTGCGGCTATGTTACACGCTGGCTTAATTTACCTCAGCCTGAACCTGATATGTTTTTCATCAAGACCGCTCCTTTCTCTCAGCAAAATGTTCCACTCTGATAGACATACGGACTTATGCATTGCTTTGCTCTGCTTAAATCGAGGTCGAATAACCAAATTTGCTGTTAGGCTTAACACCTCAATAAAAAAAAGAGGATGATACGTCCATTTTGCTTAATGTGATACCAAGAGAAAAGACAAATTGCACAGTGAGAAAAACACATATATCAGCACTCACCTTGACACTGAGTATCCTTAACTGCAGGCTCGAACCCAGCCATGCAAGTGCAGGAACCTACAGGAACCATCCACTCTCCGTCTCCATTGCAGTAGAGCTTAAGAGGGACAGACACCTCCAGAGCATTCGGCACACAAGTTCCAGGGGCAATGACTAGTGACGTAGCCTCAGCTCCTGTGGCCGTCTCTGGGAAGACGGCGAAATAGGCAATGGTTGTGGAACACTTCTTGTAGAAAACTCGGACGGAGATTAAAGACATGCAGGCGCCCAGGTCCTGGAAAGCCAGATAGAAGCCAGCCTTGGAAAGTGGACCAAAGCTGCGAATCTTGGTATTGACCCGGCCAGACTCCAACATAGAGAAGCTCTCGTCCGGAGCAATGGTGTCCACCTTAACATAAGGGTTCTCCATCCAAAAAGGACTGGTGGCGGTGGCCGAATCCGAGTCGGACTCATAGTAGAATAGATTGAAGGTCTCTTTACATGATCCTGGGATGTTGGGAATACTGTTGCAATCTCGTACGGTGAACTTCATCTCCACATAAACACGGAGAACGTCCTTTCGAGGGATGAAGTCGCTGCGAAGCCAGTTGTTCTGGTTAAGCTCACGAACATTGCACACTTGGTACGTTCGGATAGGGTTCATGGCATCGTCGTAACCGCTAACTTCCTCCCACTGAGAAAAAAATGGAAAATAGAGTCACACAAGTTCACCTTCAGAATGAGCTAACACTTTATATGCACTGCATTGGAGGATTCTCCTACAGAACAATAGCAATAACAAATGCTTTATCTAAAGTACAGTAAAATACGCTTTATTGTCAGTATTACAAATGAAACCATTCTCATTTTGATGTTATCCAGGGCTTTAGAAATCTGAGGTGTTATGCTACAGAGGTACGGCTGGCAATAAATAGCTGCTTCTTAGCTCCAGCCCCACACACCGTAGCTAAGAAACAATATAACCAAGAAAAGAGTGAATGGGGTGGATGAAAGAGAGGGGAAATTACATTTTATGCTTTTTGGTTTGTGCCTTTTCAATTACACATTGTGCGTGGTGTCATTAAGTGGGGAGCCGCACGTTGGTCTTTCATCTGCGCTCGCCGGTTCAGTGCGGAAACCCGCCTGGCAAATTCATCAAAATTACCGTGGAGTGTCAGAACCCCATTGAATAAAGCGATGAGTGGATGTTTACCGTATACCTCGAGTGTGGAGTACTCTCTGCATCACTTCACAATCAATTACCTTTCAATTAAACCATCATGATTACATTGTATTCATGCAGATCAACAAGCTGCATCCAACGCCCTACCAAAATAATTTCCTACTCATCTACCGAAATTACGAACATGCATCTTTTGAAAAGACGGGTGAGAGAGGTTGATTGCATTTAAGGTCAAACCATGTGACACGACAACTGCTAAACAGTGAGTAAGAACCCCTACTAGCAATCTTGGCAGCTAACGAAGGTTTGTACATCAACATCGGCTTGTTTAAAAAAACAGCATACTATATCAACAAGGAATGATTCATATGCATTTCAGTAAAGGAACAATTAGATTCAACCTTGGAAAACCGTCCCACTTCTTTTGATTACAGCACGTTCAAGAAAAGCGATCCTAAATGAGAGAATTAGAATGAGATGTAGCCAAAAAAGGCAAAAATGAAAACTTGCACGGCATCGAAAAATGTTTTGAGAGCGTAGTGTTTGTGTAGAGGTGAAGTCTTTAATTAACACGGAGATATGGATGTTGCACGGACAGGCCATTCATCCCCATGGGCTCAGGGGACCTGAGGTAGACAGGGCTTCCAGAAGTCTCTGCTTTATCACTGCCTTTCTGAGCCAATGGTGCCGAGATCAATAATAAGCATCAGGTCAATGTGACAGGAGAAACAATGAGCTATAAATGGGCATTTAGAGAGAGTGAATATGGGAATGAGGAAGTGGCCCACACATCGCACTCCTTTTGGCATAGTAGAGCACCAAACACATGTAAGATGCCCGATCAATTTCTTTTCAACTCGTTTTTTTTTTTTTTTTTTTTTTTGAGAAATATGCCTATGAAGGCTTTTAAGCTATATTTGCATATTAAACGTTGATATGAGAAAGTACATACTTCAGATTCAATGTAAAAAGTTATGCACATTCCTTTTTCCTCGCTGCATCTCTTTGATTTATATATATATATTTTTTTTTTAGATGAATTCATGTATTTTAGACACATATGCTGCTCTGGAATGCTGTGGTTTATTTATAAATATATAAGTGCATTAAAGCTTTTTTTTACTCAGATGGTTTATCTTTGAAGAATTAGCAGGTCAGGTTTAAGCGACAGCAGGTCATTATATTTATTTTTCCTTAATGGTGTTACAGTCTGTATTTATCGGTGTTTATTTCTCGGGTTACAGGTGTCAGACTAATGACTTATAGAGGTTTTTCTTTCTTTTTTTTTAATTTTAGGCAGATTAAATGAAAAGAGAAAAAGATCTGCTGTGTCACACTGGGATTTATTCCAACTTTTTGCCCCTGTTTTTATTATCTGGGCACAGTTCCCATTTCGGTTTTCTGGGTGCGACATACCATTGAACTTAGTGTCACACAAAATTAAAAACGAGTGTGCCGTAGGAAAGAGAGATATGGAGGGTGCCAATTAAGCCATAGGCTGAAAAAAAAAAAGAAGTCAAAATTGCATTTCACCCCAACAGAAATAATAAATTATATTTTACAAAAATTTTTTTTTAGACAATTAATTATGACAAGCAGGCAACACACTCCCCCACTTCACCCGAATTCTCATTACTGCTATATACAAATGATTAAATAAATATGATTCAAATTCAACAGAATTTATCAAACATGCTAGCTTTTCATGTATTGCCTTTTTTTTTTTTGCAGATTTAAACAAAAACTAAAATACATAGTGTTTTACAGTCATGGGAAATTAATGAGAAAGTAAAATGTCTGAATGCATTACAAAAATGAAAATCTGACGGGAAAATATGCTGATATATGTATTTTATTTTTTTCACAAAATATCCTGTTTTGATCTGAATTAACATTTGTTTTGGGATTCATTTCAGAAGGAGGACTGAAATCGTGCCTGAATGCACTGTAAGTCGCTTTGGATAAAAGCATCTGCTAAATGCATGAATTTAATTTAATTTTAAGTAAAAAGTGGAAAGAACACTAGGAAATTTAAGGCAAGGAGACACTGCTCCCACATTTCCCCTGTCTGTCCTAAAATACAGTGGGCTGGTGTGGGTGAAGTGTAAAGCTGTGTGCATGACAGAGAGCAGAAGGGAAAGCACTGGGCAATGTATATTCTGAAAAGAGGCATCTGTTGGGGTGTAAAGGGGTTGTTCTTGGGCCTATTGTGCTGGTGAGTTTTAGTGCATGAATAAGGGCAGGAGGGATATTTGCAAGAATAATATATGGACGGGGAAGGTGAAATGCCAGTTGATTTGTGTCTTTGGGGCTGCTCTTGTGCCTCGGTGCATTGGTGCTAAGTTACTCGGAAGTAAAGGTTTTGGGGAGGGGTGACTGCAACAGCTGAGATGGTGTAGCTGGGGGCAAGAAGGGGACAGTGGACACATGCAGGACCCCGAAGAACAGGATATAAGGAGGAGAGGTGGAGACCCAAAGAATTAGACAAATCCCAACAAAAGAAGTAAGAAAAGGCAGCAGTGTCTGGGTATTGTGAAAGATATACGGAGGTGAAGGATACTTCAGCTGTCTCTGCCAAAAGCTTGGGGACACAGATTTGACTTTTGGAGAATGAATGTAACACGGCTAGGATGAAATCTGATCTGGGCATTGCCTTTATCTGATGAAGCGTAGAGCTTCCTGTGTTTAACACACTATATTTGAACAAGACTGTAACTGGACCTCTTATAATACCTCTTGAGTTAAAGGTTCGCTAACTATGACATTTATGAGAAAATCGCACGAAACCGGTCCTGGACATGCAAAATTTTTACCCCTCCAATTAAATATTTAATTGGAAAGAATAAAAAATGTAATTTGTCTTAAAGAAATCAAGGCCTATTTTATAAGTTTGTAATTTTAATGAATTTTTATGACAGTTAAGACAACTCGTAAGTGTCACCATTGTAAAGGGGGTGGGGGGCGGGTGTAACCCATTTCTGTAATTCAAAAAACATTTATTCTTATATTTTTATTAGTTAATTTTTTGGAGGAAAAGTGCTTATCTGACATGGAAATAATGGAAATAATGGGAAAATGCCCACAACAAAAATGGAAGAAATTATGAAACAAAATAAAGCTAGCAGCTGTAAAACTCAAGAGGATATATAGTAAAATAAAGTGAAAACAAAATTAAGCAAAACAAAAAGATGAAACAAAATGAAAAGCAAAACAAAATGTTGCAACAAAAAAAGAAAAAGGAAACAAAATGATGAAAAAAAAAAAATTCAAAATAAAACAAAACAACAAATCAAAACAAAAAGAGGGAACAAAGAAACCAAAATAAAAGTCAAAACAAAAAAAGTTAAAACTAACAAAACAAAATAAAATAAAACTAAAATTGCAGAATAAATATTATGAAATATTGGTCTTTTTATAATGTTGAGGTCAAATGTGCTCTGGAGAGAATTCATTGTTTTAGTAGATTCCCCCTGTAGACTTTATTTTGACTGAAGGAGTGGGTTATATTAAGCGTGACGGGCTCGGGTCACCCATAGTCAAACACACAAACGTAATAACTCACCCCAGTTTCAGGATGTGCGGTCCATGCCAGCTCAGTGGTGGCCCATTTGGTGTCCATCAGTGTTTCTGCAAAACAAAAAAAGCAAGATCCACTCAGTTTGAGGAACAAGATTAGCCTAAACAACACGCAACAACAACAAAATAAGAGAATTAAACCGAAAACCTTGAGAGGAGGCGATTTCACACTGTGCAGGACGAGAAGAGCGACAAACAACTGTCTCTGTCCATATTGTTAATAGGTATTAATGCATTGCGGGAAATTCACGGGTGCAGGAATGGAGAAACGCTATCATGCTAATCAACAGTGAAAAGACGGCAGAAAGGGGAAACAGCTTTGTGAGTGATCCAGAAGGCATTGTCAAAGATTTATGACAGCCCTCCTCTAATTAGATTTAATTAGCCGTGTATTTGCTGGGTGGGAAAGAAAAGCTAAGTGTTTCTGAAAGACAACCCGCTCCCCTTCCCACACGTACACACACTCGCACCCTTGAGCTAGCAGCTGTAAAACTCAAGAGGATATATAACAGAGCAAAGGAGCTCTTGAATAGCTCCATAAAACTCACAAAAGGAAGATCTTCACCATTTCCTCACTGCCCAATATGCTCTGCCTGTCTGTTTTTTTCTGTTTTTATCCCACCAGCCATATGTGCAGCTCTCTGTTTTTATTATAATGAAAGCACACTCACTCAGCCTAGACTACCAACATATTGAGTCAACCATTTTACCTTCCGCCACCTGCTTCGGCTGTTTATCCATCGCTGCAGTTACGACTGAACGCTGAGACTGTGTTTACTGCATTAGATGAATCGGTGCACTGAAAATAAATATCAGAGGACGCTTCCTCTAAAGTGAGGGATAAAAACACTGCTACGCCTGATATTAACATTCATTCAGGGTGTAAATAGTTGAAATGGTTGTGACTACATGTAGAATTATATGTTTTTATTATTAGTAGTAGTAGTATTATTTATACCCCCAAACAGCTCTAAATTTGCTCTAGGTTTAAAAATAAGATTTTATGATTGGCTTGCTTGTAAATAGTATCTGCACATCATTGTTTTTTAAGTGTCATGGAGATAATTATTATAGTTTGTGTTAAAATTTTGCATGTTTTTTAGTTTTTGTGTTTTCGGGCTGATTTAAGGTAAAGTTTTAGTAATTTTACTGTGTCTTTGCCATTTTTATTAGGTTTTTTTATTTCTGTTGTTTTTAAATATGTATATAGTTTTTTATATACATTTTTATTTAAGTTTTAGTAAATTAAATAAAAAAATAAAAATAAAAATGAGAAATCTTGCCTTAGAAACTAGATCTGAAATAAAATAATTTATAAAATAAACAAATAAAATAAAAGTTTTCATATTTTATTTTCATTTTTAATTATTATTATTATTATTATTATTTTATTTCATGTAACTATATATATTTATATATATATATATATATATATATATATATATATATATATATATATATATATATATATATATATATATATATATTAACCCTGCTGCACATTTTTTTTATCATTTGTTTGTTTAAACATAATCTAAAATAAAATTGTATTTATTGTAAAATGTAAAATGTTTACTTGAGTATTTATTTTCAATAACAACTATAATAATATGTAATAACAATATCCATTATTTTCATTATAATTATGACATTAAAAATAAAAACATTAAAAGAAAATTGCATTTAAAAAATAAAAAATAACAATGTTTTTTCACTTAACTGTAAAATTACATCATGAATACAAATGGCTGTCTGATTTTCAAACATTAAACCATCAAGCTTTCATTTTGGCAGGGAAATAAAATTAAGCTTTAAATTAAACCATCTTACAGTACTTTGACCATATATCGCGATTTTGATTTGATTCATTGTGCAGACCACTTTACATTATTATTAGCATTGCCAATTCATCCTGATGCTTCCCAGAAGACAGCGAAGCACCGCCCACTCACCTGTCAATCAAAATCACACATACCACTCAGTCTGATTTGACTGAGATCATATCACTCAAGACACATGTTAATACCAAGTTTACATTTTTATCTTCTCTACTCATCTTTGTTCACTCGTGTGATGCACCACAGAAGAAAAATAAATAAATAGATATATATACAGGAAATATGAAGCTGAAGTTGAGAAGTTTCTAGCATGTAGGTGTTTGTACGATAAGTAGACACCGAGTCTGAGGCAGCTGTTTATACTTCAGACAGAACCGGCCATTGATTTCCTGTCAGGATGTCACGCGGTGCGTCATATTGTGTCACTGACTGACAGGTCTAACCATATTCAAACCCGTTTAAAAGAAACGCACAAGTTAGCTGCCAGATGAGATAAAGCTAGCGCAAATAAAACGCAAGACAACCCCAGAGAGAAGCAGCGTAGCGCGAGCGAACCGTGAACGTTCGGGAGCCAGCTTCTGTTTTGTTTGCGTTTTGTAAGCCGAGCATTGTGTCAGCTGAGCGCGCGTTTAGATGAGGAGGCAAGTCCAGGCGCAATGAGAGAGCGAACGCACCCCATCCCGCCGCAGTCAGGGGGGCAAGAGGCCATGCCCTCAATGCAACGATTCATTCACGCTCCAGCAGCGGCACCGAGCCTCCATTACGCCGCGCTACTGTTAAAATGGCTCCACACAGGGAAAGTTTTGTTTGGACGGCCGGGAGACGACAGTTTGTTTCCTGTTACTCTCAGTTCTGAGGAAAAAGCTAAGAATATGGGCCTTTCTGGCAGGACGGGAACCTGACTGACGAGTGCAGGGACAAAAACTCGCCCTTGCTAAACCTGAATGTTTCAGTGTGAAGCTTGGGCAAACTTGAGGCTATAAACTCGATGACATAAAGCACACGCCATTAACTTCAGTCGGTGAGGCAGAACATTTATGAAACTTGAGAGAACAGGCCCGACACATGAATGAACGCAGGTTTACTTATCCCACCTCATGTTGATTTAACAGTCATTAAAAACAATTATTTTAACTATAAAAACCGTACATACACACATATTTATTACAGTTCTAAATATGTGAATTTTTATTACTTTTTGCAAATTTTTTATTGTTATATTCAGTCATTTTTCTTTCAGTTTTTTTTTTTTTTTTTCAAACATATTATAGCATAAACATTTAAATATAATGTCCAAACACCATCACTGAAGGAACATGAATGTGTAGCCGGATGTTTAGAAGTAAATACGGAAATCTGTGACAATCATAAAATGATAAGTCAGTGTTTTTGGTTTAAACACTAAAGGTACATGTTGCATGACTTGCACACATTCGAAGGCAAATTCCCATTCTCAGAGTTGCATGTTAAAACACACACACACACACGTATATTGATGTAAGAAAGGTCAGCTCTTCCATTCTAATCCTCTAATGACAGAGCAGTGCTAATAACAGAGGAAGACAGAGAAACACTTGAGTCAACACACACACATTCTGTGGGTTTACGAGCGCCTTCAAATATTTCTTTGTTCCAGTAAGCAATGGTTTTGTAGAGGGGTATGTGAACAAAACCAGCTCTATTGATACAAAGAATGTTCGGTGGATTTAGAAACTGAGTCAGTGGCGTGTGGGCAGACAGGTGAGAGATTACGGCATCATTTCTGCTCTCAGCTTTACTCGCTCCTATTCTGTTCGTGTCGTTTGGAGATTAGAAGATTTGGAGAGTAAGACAAACTTTGCAGATTGAGGGCTGAAAAAACTGCTTTTGCATAGAATTTTGCATTTCATGAAAATTAAAGGCCAAGTGTGTACTTTCTGCACCATTACCATCACCAAATGGAGCTACAAGTATAAATATATATAAAAAATGTTGTTAAACCAGTTTTCTCCTCTACCCTATTGGTCAGTCGAACAAAAAGCCCCGCCCCCAAAATCATGCTATTTGGTTGATCCAATGTTTTTGTGATGAGCTGGTTGAGGTATTGGAAGAATATAATGTGACAGTTTAAACTAAAACAGAATTCTTTAAAATGGATCAATATAGATCTATCTATCTATCTATCTATCTATCTATCTATCTATCTATCTATCTATCTATCTAGATAAATCAGATCCAAAATAAAAGTTTTTCTTTACATAGTATAATAACATAATATGTATGTGTACTGTGTATATTTATTATGTACATATACATACACTCAGATACAGCATATATTTTGTTATTAATGTATAAACACCACATAATTTTCTTAAATATATGCATTCATGTGTTTGTATCTTTGTATACTGTGTATATTTATTATTTAAACAAAAACTTTTATTTTGGATGCGATTAATCATGCTTAATCGTTTGACAGCAATAATATATATATATACACACACACGCACATAAAAGTATTCAACACATAATGTATTCATTGCATTCCCATGTGTATAGACATTAATTTTCAGGAATAATTCATTAACTCTCTGGGATTCTCAGATCTGTGCATTCCCTCTTGCGTCTAAAGGTTTGCTAGTTTCGTCTCCCGCTGTGCCGTTGTGAAATCGGACCGAACGGCAGGCCCAGCGACCGAAAAAAGAATGTCCCTCTCTGTTTCCAAACTCTTGAGCTCTGTTTTGCCACCCAACACTGAGATGTGTCAACAGAGAGAGGACAACACTGCATTAGACTTATTAAAGCTATTAGACTGACTGCTTTGTGTGGGCTTTTGTTGCTGCTTTTATTAGCTCTTGGGGGGTTAGGTGAAGCAGCAGAAAGTGTGGGGGGGGGGGTATGGGAGAAGGGGGAAAGTCGTTGAAAGAGGATGGAGGGGGAAAGGGGGGATCCTATTTAAATTGAAATGTGGTGAGCGGCCCGGGCTTTTGTGCCACACTGGAGTGTGGTGATTAGAGGAGAAGGCTGCTTTTGGCGAGCTGGCGTGCAACCTCTAATTGGTCGACGCTTCTTGATGTAGGTGACTGGATCTCCAACACCCTGAATCCTCCATGGGAAAGCCATGAAAGAAGCCTCCTCATCCCCATCCGTCCACTTGCTGTCAGTCACGGCACAATGCTTGTCACTCTCCCAGTCATTTACGTACTAACAAGGCACACTGTCAATGCTGCAGATGTAGTGCTCATTTCATGGTGGATTTACCTTCATTTTTATCTAATAAAATTGCCTGAAAAGTCTTTGCTGAATTTGTAATTGTATCGTTGAAAATTTTAGGAAATCGCAGCTTTCTGCCACTTGACTATCGTTGTCATGTAAAACATTTAAAATTTGTGCACTATATATCTTTTACTTGTATTCAAGCTATCGATTTATTCAAAGATTTGAGAATTTACTTGTGAGGAAAGTATGCTTAATTGTATTTAAAGCGCACTTGTAGTGTACCCTAACCCAATTTTTTCTTGTACACTTGTAGATATCAAATATTAATCAAATAAAAGGTAAATTAAGTGTACTTAAAGAGGATACTTAAGTACACTTAAAAGTACATTTTAAGTCATTGTTTTATTCATATTTTGCACACTAATTTCAAAGTTCAGCTAATTGCATTTTTAAAACATTTAAGCTATAATTAATCTGAAACATGCAGTTAAGTGTCCAAAAAATAAAAAAATAAAATAGGTTTACCAAAAATGCTTACCAGTATATTCAATATTAAATTTTAACCATATTTCAAAGATAATAGACGTACATTAAAAGTCCGACTTAAGTGGGTCAGAAAACACTCTATAGTTCAGCTAATTGCATTTAAAATGAATTTAAACTATCATAAATTTGCAATAATCATCTTCGGAACACAGTTTAAGATATTTTAGATTTAGTCCGAGAGCTTTCTGTCCCTCCATTGAAGCTGTGTGTATGGTCTACTGTCCAAAGCTCTCGGACTAAATCTAAAATGTCTTAAACTGTGTTCGGAAGAAGAACTGAGGTCTTACGGGTTTGGAACGACATGAGGGTGAGTTATTAATGACATAATTTAAATTTTTGGATGAACTAACCCTTTAACTGGGTTAGTTACCCTTTAACTAACCCTTTAACCCCCCCCCCCCCCCAAAAAAAAAATTGGCTTACCAAAAAGTATAGTATATTCAAATAAAGTTTACTTAAAATCCTACTTAAGTGGGTCAGAAAAAAATTCATATAATTGCATTTTAAATAAATTTACACTGTAATAATTTTTCAATTAAGTGTCCAAAAAAATACATTCAATTCGCACTTAAGTGTATTTTTTAAAGCATATTATTTCACATAATAAGAACCATTTAAAAAAATATATGCTAATGTGTACTTTTTCACAGAGGACTAATCCGACTGATTTCAGTAATTGTTTTTTCTTTCTCTTTTTTGGCATTGCATGTGGTCGTCGTGGAAATCTCAAAGACTCTTTTAACTGTCACAACACTGGTTACGATGACAGCATTTGACAGGAAGGTGACAGAGCATAAGTGCGTCTGCTACATTCTTGTTTGTTGTGTTAATTAGTTCTTCAGCTGACATTAGAAGACGTTGGGATCGGCGCGAGGTCTTAGGGGGGTCTGATTTTGAAGTTGACATCATCAAGGGAAATGGGGTTGTTGAAAACGAGCCCGTTTGCTTTGATCAAACCGAGTCAGACATGTCGTTGACGCTCACAGACAGCACAAAGACGAGCATGCCGGGTTCATATGGCGAGCAAAAGACGAGCCACGACCGAGATGAATATTCAAGCCCTGTTCCAGTTTGCATGAACCCCGTAGTGCGTTCCAGTTCCAGCTTCAGCTCTAGAAATGGGCACTGCACCCCTCCTTACGCACATTCGTTCTCGTTTCTTCCCTTTTCCAAGGCCTGTAATTACAGAGGGCAGTCAATCTGATGAACAGGCAGCCCCTGGGGTGACTGTCTGCTAACCAGGTGTGCTCACAACTATGCGTACACAGTGTCTAAATGCATGTCCTTATTACTAGCATACCCAGTGAGACCTTTTCCAATGTCCCCTTCTCCCTGTGAATAACTCGAGAGTTATGGATTTTCATATGTGACTGACATTTATTCCTATTTATACATAAGAGTAGTATTAAGTACCTTTAAGATGCTACACTTAACATTTTAGAGGTAGTTATGGTATAAAACATCCCTTTAAGGATATTACGACAAGGGAAATACTGTTGTATTCCATTTTTTTCTGAGATAAAATAATATTATAATATTTTTATAAATACAATATTATATGTTATATGACATATATAACATTTGGTTACATTTGGTAGTGGAAAATAAATAAATTAAGTTGAGGGATATATAAAATGTAAAATGTCCTTTTTAATGGAACTGGGGCAAGGGATAACATGTTCTAAATTTTTTCACCCTTTTTTCCTAGTGTATGTATTACAGCATTATAGTATTGTAATAAAGATATTATTGCATGGTTATTCAATATAGAAAATGTTTGGTATTTAAATTTCTAGTGGAAAATCACTATACACTCAGAAATAAATGTATAAAAGCTGTCATGGGGTGGGAAATTTTCAAAATATATATTACTGGACCTTATTTACACCTGGAAGATGCACGTTAGTACTTTAAAAGGTACTAGTGTGAACCTTTATGGGTAGATAAAATAATAAAAATAAATAAATAAAAAAAAACTGTTCCACCTTAAAGGGTACAATGTTTGCCTTTTTCTTCTTAGAGTATATATATATATATATATATATATATATATATATATATATATATATATATATATATATATATATATATATATACAGTATTATACCATTGTAATAAAGACATTATTATATGGTTATACAATATAGAAAACATTTGGTCTTCAAATTCCTATCTAAAATCACAATACTTTAAACATAAATGTTGTCAAAAGGTAACTTTTGTAATTATTTACCCCTAAAGATGCATATTAGTACCTTAAAGGTATATATTAAGAACTAAAAGTACATATTAGTACCTTTTGAAATGCTACAGCCCCAATGAGAGCTTTTCTGAAAGTGTATATAAACCGTAAGTCATGGTATAAAATGTCCTGACCACCTTCGCCCATTGTGGTCAATCACCATGAATTGGGCATGTGTCCCCTAAAGCACTTAGTGAAAGAGTTACGATACTGCACATCAGTTACTCTGTTGTGGCTAGATAGGACACAAGATGCGTTGAGATGGAGATAAAGCACAATCAGCTATTAATGAGCACTTAAGCTAACACGCTGGCGTATTCCGATACCGAACGCTGATCCGATTACAGATTTCACACTAAATGGGAGCTGTCTGTTAGACTCACATTGCTGCAGGAGTACAACTAATCAATGCGTTCATGTTTCTTCTTCTAGAGGCGAGTTATTGTGTTAACAGGAATGCATAGGCCTCATCTGTGTTTATAATGTTAGTTTGGTGTTTTTGGTTAGATATGACACAAATGTGTTCTCCACTAATCAACATCTAGCAAGGGTTTCAAAATGTAAAAGCTTGTGTACTTTTTGGTTCTGTAGTTCTTCCTTAAAAAAAGTTACTGTATTGCGTCTTTGCTACCACTGACTCTTCAGGCATTGTTACACAACTGTAATGATAGTGTTTGCCGATCACAGCTGTACTTTTATGATGTATGATGTGTGGATTCCTCATCTGAAACACTAGCATGAACGTAATTTATGCGTCAGAGTATGTGATTCTACTCACAGTCATGTTTCAGTATCGTATTAATGGTCACATGTTTATGACATCCAAGTAAGAGTTCTGTTTGGGGGTTTGTACAGAATTAAAAACTCTAGAATGATAGTTTAGACACAAAAGGGATGTGGTTATGGAACAAAATATGAGATGACAGGAGAAATTATATTTCAATGCTTTTGTATTTTGTCGCAAATATAGCGTGTTTACCTTATAAACTCAGTTGTCGCGTTTTGCGAGTTTCTCAGGGGAACGCGAAGTTTCTTCATTGAGTGCAAATGTTTTGTGACTTTTGCGACTCTGAAAACATTCCGCAAACACAAATGCGCACAAGTGCAAAGTTTCTCTGGGAAATGCAAACTTTTGTGACATAACACAATCTAGTACTTTTAAATGATCAATCAGGATTAACTGCATACATATTTCAGAAATATTTCCAGAATATACACTGTGTGTGTGTGTTTATATAAACATAATAAATATACACCGAACACACACATATAGTATGCACTCAAAAACTTTTATTTTGGAGGCGATTAATCGCGATTAATCTTTCGACAGCACTAACACTTTTTCATCGAATTTACGGATATTAAATGCCCTATATTTGAATCATTCTTCAATGTTAAAATTGTCTGCATTTTAGAATGTCAGCAAATACTTAAAGAAAAGAAATGTGATGATGGAATGATATAGCAACCTCTTACATTTTTAGGTTCTTTAAACTAGCCATCATTTGCTGGGATCTCAACTGCTCTTTCTTTGGGATCTCAACTGCTCTTTCTTTCTGCCTTTTTAATGTTTCATTCACACCTTTTCTATCTCTGTCTTCTTTTCCCAAGCGTCTGAGGGTGTATCAGTCAACGGGAAGTGTTTTGACAGGCCGACGCTGATCACAGCCATCCTTTCCATCCACTTCATTCTCTTTCATTCCCCCCATATCTCTGAAACCCCTTCTCTCTTTTCTCCCTGTCCATCATGCTCTCCAGGTCTCCATTACTGTCAGTGGGGAGCAGGGCCAGCTGAAATAAATATAGATGACTCAACTAGCCAGTTGAAAAATGCAAGCCGGTGAGAGTAAACAGGTTTACGGAAGAAGCGGAGGCACACCTTGACTCCAAAAGCATTTTGTAAATGGCACTGAGAAAATAATAAAACATATGTTTAGGTCACAAAAGGTCACCGTCATGCAACACAAGAGCTCAGCAGAAGTGCCAATTTGCTTTATTGTGCTCTATACACAGAAATGCTTTCTATTCAGTCCAAAAATGGTCACCATGGTGTCATCTCTCTATTATTTAAAATAAATAAATAAACTCGGAGTCAGAAATATATATATATATAAAAAAAAAAAAACACAAGTAACTTTTAGAGACCTTTGCATTTAATAACTTTGCCTTTAGATGTTCCATTTAAATGTGAAATAGAGCTTTCTAAAAAGACACAAATGTTCAATAAATAATTAAATGGAATACTTGTAAATAAATAAAAGATGCCATTGAACATTGCTCATCAGAATTGGAAGAGTTGGAAATAGTTTGAACAGTAATGTAGCTTCATGAAAAACAAACCAAAAGCCTCCAAGAAAAAAAAATGATTTTCAAAATAAGTGGAGAAAATTGCAATCCGTTGAGCATGATGAATCATGCCATTGGCTGAGACTAGCGTAAGCACATTTTAACCAACAGTCAAACACCTCTCCCTCTCCTCAAGCGAAAAGTATAAAAGGACCATAATCACGATAACTATAACTATAATCACGATAACTATGTTTGGGACAGTCAAGCTTTGTCCCAAAATCTGGCAGGCGGTACTGATGGAGATGTTTTTACATAAATCAAAAACAACCTGAGTGCACTAGCATTATTCATATAGTGCTATTGAGGCATGTTGCCATGAAAGGTCAACACATCTTGTTTATAGAAATGCCCAACCAGAAGTTTGAAAAGAAACCAACCCTGAGAAATTTTCACTGGAGAAACGAATGTGACAACTAGCCCCGGTCTCTCCAGTGAGCCTTGCGCCCTTCCTCAAAATCCTGAATATGTTGGTTTTGGAGATATCTTTGTATCCCCCTCCTGTGTTTTGTAATCCAAGCCAAAGAACGAGGCAGGAGGCATGTCTGACTTCCCCATACCTCCATTCCAGGTTCATTATGGAGGTATTTTGGCACCGCGCTGCCCACTGGCCTTTCCTGTCAGCTGCAGAGAGGAGCTGTCTGTTGTAGCTGCTGTCCAGGGACTCATCTCCATCCTCCAACAGCCCGTTTGCCATACTCGCCTCCCTTTGACACGTTCATTATGCCACTGCGGAGGCAGCCAACAGACATCTAGGCTAAATATATGGTAATAGCACGATCCCTCAGGACCACCGGAAGGCATTTGCCATGCTATAACACTAAGGAGCTACTTCAGAGTAGGGCAGAAGTTAAAATGCCCCCAAACCCTCATTTTTTCCAACCACTTTTACCTTGAGGTAAGATGTTTGTGAAAGGATGCTGTGGATGACATCAGACTTGACATCTCGGTATCTGACCGATAATGGCTTGCACACAATGCGAAAGAGTGAATGGGGATTATAAAAATCACTGTTTCTTTTCCTATGACAATTTTTATTTTTAGAGACAAAAAGGTGGAAGTAAAGCTTTTCTATACTGAGTGGCAGGTGTAAAACATACTAATATAGCCTACATAAAAGACATTTGAAATAGGGGTTGACCAATATGTGTTTTTTAAGGCTGATACTGATTACTACAGACCAAGTAGAGCAATAATCAACATTTTGACCATATATATGTGGTGTAAAAATGGAAATTAAAAATTTGGCACTGATGGCAAATTGGTTTTGAAAATGAAATGAAGCATAAAAATGCTTAATATCGGTACCGATAATCAGCAAGGCCAATAATCGATCGACCCTTAAATAAAAAAACTAAACAAAAAAACATTAAAATATAGCAAAAATAGTTCAAGTCTAGCATGCCCAAAAATGAGGAAACCTTAAAAATATTGGGTTCATCCTTGCAGTCTCCCGGAAGGATCTAAAAATGTAGTATGTATAAACATCAAGGCTTTGGTTAGAATATATTTTTTGTATTTTTTTTTATGGTTCTGCTTCAAATTATCTAATGAGATATATGTCTGGGGTAAATTACTCCTGATATAGTCATCAGCAAAATATACAGTCTCATCTTACTATGCAAACATACAAATAACCTCTAATGGCTGTCAAATATGAGATTTCTGTTTTGCATCACGGGGCAGCTGTTTGTTAGCAGCTACTGGACTGATGTGGTCCACATTTCCAACATTCCAGTGGCTTTTGATCGCTTCGTAATGTTTCAAATATACCATCTGGGGCAGCCAAGGAGGTTGCGATTCCTTTTCATTTCTTGGGAAAAAAACCCAAGCTGCGAGGACAAGAACCTTGCTAACTTCCCAGTGCTGTCACATATTAGCATTGGCAGCAACTGCTGAAGACATGGGAACAAATCTGTAGCTCAGTTTCGGCTGTCATGCTGCATGCTAATTATCAGGATATGTTGTGGTTTACCTGCCAGAACAAAGAAAACATGTCTAATGGCTCCAACTAAACCACAGCGTAATAGGAGTTATTATGTTAAGTTTTTTGGACTTTTTTTTGACATTTCTTGCTACATATGACACATTAGCCTGAGGCAGTTCAGGCTTCTTTTGACTAGCTATTCTCACGTTAGCTCATTAAGCCCAGAGCCACTCATTAATGTTTACCTGCCCACTTATTATCTGATTCAGGTCAGAACTGCAGCAACAAAGGAAGGTTAGGCAGTTACCGAAGCAAAACTGTGGATGGGTAGGGCCTTTATGACTGCTGAGCCGACAAATAGTCGCACAAAAACAAATATACACCCACACGGAGTCTCTGAATATGCTCAATGACTAAAGCATGGTTTGGAACTGTCCTAAGTGGAAGGGACACCATCATTCATGCTATATTTGAGAACACTCTTTTTGGAAATTTCTACCAAGCTCTGGCACTTTGGAAATATGTCAATAAAAGAAAGTAGGGCGCAGAGTTATGCAAATTTCAGAAGCTCCCACAGCTGAATTTACATGTATATACACAAGCACAGGGTTATGTTACCCCATAAAGCATGTGCCTCGATCAACATTTTCCCACTCAAGCCAGAAAACTGATAATTCGGTGGGAATTTTGTTCAGGGACTGATCCAGGTATGTCTTAACTAGGTGAATCATAATAATGTACCGAGAATTGTATTATTTGCTAATTTGGCAACATAAGATCACTGGAAAAACATAACTCTAACTATAAAAATCACTGGAGTTTCCAGTTGAAATTAACACTAGTGACTGAAAAACCAACAGTATTTATTCCAACACCATGTGTATTGCTTTTCTAGTAGAAGTGGTCAGATATGTCCTTTGAAACACTAGTCATGATAAATGAGCTCAAAAATGTGTAGATCCAAACAAAAAAAAAATGGCGCTCTTGCTTTTGTAAACACTATTGGTTAGACTTAGTGTCAGGTTTAGCGTAGGTGAGGTGTTATATATCCAAAATACAATGAAGCATTAACGTTTAAGCACCACTTACCTGATATCACCTGTTTCAGCAAAAACTAAACACATGCTTTTAGCGCCACTACGTGAATACTTCAATATGAACGTGCCGTGAAACAAACGAAAACAAACGTAATATAACTTTCCAGAAATGTCACCACAGGCATGATTTTCCAATGCGCCTGGATTCTAATTGAAGGTAATAGCTTGTTATTTCTGTTTATCTTGTACCCTCCCTGTTGGCTAAAGCAAAAAATTTATAAAAATGTTGGTTGCGATTCTCCCTCTTACTGCTTATCTGTTAGATCTTTTCAGGCATGTTCTTAATTGCTGCTCAGTTAATTAATCTCACACTTGGCTGCAGTAATAACTTGACTCGTTAGACCTCTCTAATTGGTTTTCAGCTCTTTAACACACAGACACGGCTGCCTGGAGTGTATGGAAGATGGTCATCTGAGTTCTTTATTCATGGACTCCATCCCCGAGACAAAAAGAAACAACTGCCTGATTAGGACACATGGGCGTCTAGGTCATTGGCGAACACACATTCATGCACTTAAGTGTTTCACTTACAGCAAAGTGATTCACAGATTGTGACAGGAGGTATTAGCGATGGAAGTTCATTTCTGGGCAATTATGCTGGAGAAGGTTGATAACCTGTTGACACCCAATTCTAGGGTGCCCCATATGGCCATGGGTTTAGATGTCTCTGAACAATAAAATAAAAGCCTTGATGCATGTGAATGTTTATATATATATATATATATATATATATATATATATATATATATGTGCCACTTGTAAACCTCCGGATATAAATCAGTATACAGTGCAACTGTGCTGAGTAGGCTACAGTTCTGGGGCCGTTTATTCAAAAAAAAATCCATCTCCACAGTCTTTGCTGGCCATGCTGGGTCAGGCGAAATACTTCCTGCCTGCTTCAAATCATTAACCTAGACTTTATGGGTGTCACTTGCAGTTCCTCGCCTCAACGAAAGGAATGGTGCAATTTATTTGCATTTATTACCTTACCTTCACTGCCATCTGCATTCCATATTCTATAGGGTTATAGTTCATCCTAACAACGATTTAGACTGGATGAACATGAGGGTGAACAACGGATGACAGAGTTTTTATTTTAGAGAAAACTGTACCTTTAACCCCCAGAGCGGGTGTTTAAACATCACTATATTTGCATAGACAGTAAGTAAATCAGGTGGAAGAGAGGTAGGCCAAAGCTAAGAGGTATATCCCCAGAGGCTGATTATGGCACAGATGCACTGATGAAGGGCCAGGGGAGGCTCCGTCTGCCTGCCCGCCTAGAACTGTACTGTCAGGGGCTGACTAATGTATTATTCACCCTTCATTGATGTGTAACTAAAGCCAGCGGCTGGGGAGCCTGGGCCACCAATACCCCCCACAGACGGTAAACCCCCGACAGGCTACTGAGCTCCATTGATTTATGGGTCTCAGTAGAGGGCCTGGTGAGAAGGCTGAGGGAGGCAGAGAAGGATGGAGAGAGGTCTGAGTTAGACATGAGATGGGTCTCATTCTTTATTCCAATATATGCTTTCAGTATGAGGTTATGTAATATATAAAACACTTTTAGGCCCATATTGGGTTATGAAACACTTCCCACTCATAATCTGTATAATCAAATCTATAAAGACCAATGTGGGTGTATCTGGAGCCATCGCACTAAAATGACACTGTGAAGACAGTGGCGCTGATGGAAGAACTAAGGCCAGTGGACACATGAGATAACAGAGTTGAATAAACAGGAAGAGTGTACCAGCAGGGCTGCAGTTGGGCGTCTATTTACAGTGCAGGTGACATGAAAGGCAAAAGCAATCTAAAGTCAATCATTGACTGATAAATCAAACACGGTGGCTTTAACGGTGTCTACACTGAACCAATAAAGTCTCTGTATTGTGGTATAAATCTACAAGCGCTGGTTTGTTGCAGTGATGTGATGTGCCTGAGAAGCACAGAAGGCAAAGACAACGACTGGGAAAATATTTTATGTGAGAACGCCCTTCAATTTAGGAAGTACAGGTGCTAGAGATGCAATTGACAGGTAGAGAGATAATGAGAAGTCTGGGAATTTTCTGCCGTTGATCTCTTTCACTTGAACACTTGAACACACACACATGGATGCACTTAATCCAGCACACACACAAAGATAGACATGCCGTCACAGAGACTCTGCGGCCTCAACTCTAATTACAGGCCTGCTAACCACACCTTGACTGCCTGGAACCTGCACATGAACTTCTGCAGTTCAGGTATGTTACATCTCTTGGTGGTCTCAGAGCAAGATGATGTCGACATGGAAGTGCTCATCAAAAGAACCACAGGGTGTGTACTGAACTTTGGCGTAGTTTACTCATAACAACAAGTCAGCTGTACAGGACTTCCATCACTGGAGGACTGACCATATTTACTGGTGACAACCCTGTACTTACGAGTGTTTCATGAATGTACATGCTTCCCTGAGTCTGAACTTCATAACCTGAGGCCAGGTGAGTAATAAAGATGCAAACAGATGACACAAAGAACAGAGAGATCGGACAACAAAGTGCTCATCCTTTAATGATAAACATCTATGTAGTGGGCTGACGGCAAATGTTTAGATTTTTTGGTTTTCAGAAACCTAGTGTGGTAGGATATGTATTTCCCCACCATTTCTGCATTCCGGAACACTCAAACTTTTAAACAAACAAGTTGCTCGCTCTCTGACTGACCATCTGTCCAGGGTGGTGCCCTGCCTTTGGCCTGAGACACTGGGATAGGCTCCAGCATCCCCGCTCCCTACAAAGTCTAAGCGGTTTGGAGAATAGATGGATGGATGATGGGACATTTCTAGTTGCTGTGGTGACATAGCAGTTAGACAAAACATTGTACAACACATTCACTCATGGCTCATTTCCTGTTCTGAATCAATACAAGTGGCAAAAATGCTTAAGGAAAAAGAACAAATCTCTAGATATTACCCTCTTGATATATGAAAGTGTCTTCGTGTTTTAGGGCACCACTGCAGTGTCTTGATTAATTAAGCAGGCACAAAGCTGTGCCCGGTGTTGAACTCTATAGATTACTCTTAAGTGCTTTTCTTACTTAGCTAGCTCCTTCAAACCAAGCTGTCTCAAACTGATGGAAAGATGTATGAATAAGTAAGAACAGTGACAAACTGCTTCCTTAATTAACCAAGGAAGGGGAATGTAGTCCCTAGACATTTCGATCGCCACCTATTTTGATGGCAGGGCAGTATCAACAACCATCTCCCCTCAGACTGCTATATTGACCGACGGCTGGCTAAATTGAATCGCTAATCATCACCATCCTTTTAGGTCATTTCCCAGAGGACACAACGGGGCAAAAGTGGCAATGAAGCTGTTTCACTGTGGTGCGTCTCACACTCATGATACAAATATGGCCCCTCGGTTCACCATCCCCATCTGGTCATGGGATATTTTAATTTGTTTCTAGTGCCAGCTCCATTTCTCGTCAATATGCTTGCTTTCACACCCCACGAGACTTTGCGTCATGTCAGCATGCTGATTCTGCTCCTGTTCTTAGTTAGAGACCTCTGCTTGACTCTCCTCCAAGCCGTGTATGAGATGACGATGGTTCGATGACGAGGCTTCCGCACCTTCATTATTTTACATAAGATGTCAAGACTGGGAACCTGCGCTGAGATTTTCGTAAAAGCCACGGGCATCAAAGTATCAAGAGACTGAACTTGTCAAATCTATCCCGCAAGAGCTTGACTTACATTGCTTATAGACATAGCCCTTAGCTCCCATAGGAAACTGTGACAGGATAGAGTTGTAAGAACACACACACATAGTCACAACTCTTATCATTGACTGGATACAACAAAGGTGGGTAAATAGGCCCTGTCCCCAAGCTTCTAGACCTGTTCTGGGATTCCCATATCACTGAAGGAGTGAGATAACAGATAGGGGGAAATAATGCAACAATTAGAATTATCTCTCTGATAAGAAACGGCCACATAAGGTGCCCAGGGAGAGTAGGGGAGAGGGAGGGCTGTAAAAAGATGGAGGGAAAGTGTAGAAAAGAAGTGACAGGGATGTGGAACAGGGAACAGTAAACAGAGCAGAGAAAGAGGTGCATTGTCTTTAGCTTCTCTGTCTGGATAAAGCCCACCTGTTGTGGGGAGAGGCCTCTATGCAACCCACACTTGTCCTCTGGGTTTTCACCAGGTTGTCATCCCTTTTACGCTCGACATGCATCTAGATGGTGTTACAAATGAGTATACCAATGAAAGGGGTGGCAGTTTCAAGCCACCAACTGTTGCGATATAAGAGATAACATCTGTCTGTTACACTGGAAAGCTATTTTTCCAGCCTCGAGAGTTTCTTCATTCTGTATGCAGACTGTATCCTTCTTTTCTACTTTCCTGCTGTCAGGTGGACCTGATCTCATGTGCAGGCTCAAGGCCGTCATTGATTGATGCTCGCCAGCTTTTCAGATTCATTAAAACCCCTTGCATACCCCTCGCCCATCAAGAGTTTGTTAGGCTAGCTCAGAATAAGAAAGTGATAGGTAGAAATACGGACAGAGAGAAAAGGCAGAAACAATGATCTCCTCTCAGGCATAGCTAGGCCGAGCAAGTCAAATTTAAGATGCAGAGATAGATCCGTGGCAGCTGTCCAAGACAGAAGATGAAAACTCTGCTCTCGCTGTGCTCGGCCTAAATTCCCACTGCATTCATAACCCCATCCGACCAGCTCCGGTGTATTTCCATTGTCTCTCCTCTCAGCACCTTTTCAGATGAACTGCTCAACCAATACTGTACCAAGTGCCTTTCGGATACCGGACAATTCTCTCAGTCTTTCTCTGTCCCTTTGTTCGCCTATGTCCTCATCTATCCCGTTCAGGTTGAGGGCACTTTAATAACAGATAAGCCACTCGTCGCGCCTCGCAAGTGACTTGGGGGGTGCGTGCCGTACCTTATATCAAGGGGTATTCAGTCCTCCTCTTGGAGACTGTAACACAACTGTATTTTTTAATCAACACTCCAATCTTTGATTATCTAGCTCAGCTGCTAGGTGTATAGTTAAGGGTTCAATTGAAAAGTAGTTCACCAGGAGCATGACTGCCTGCCTTATATCCAATGCATCTAATATTCTCTAGACTTTGGACACAACTAGAAAAGGGCAGTTCTGAGGTCTCTGCAGAAACATGTCATTTCATCTCCAAGGTTGCTCTTGAGACGTGACGAGCGCCCTTTTTCCATGGCAGTTCTGGCCTATGCCTGCTACACAAGAAGTTGACGTGAAGATCACTGGACAGATACTATATTCCAACTCACTGGATCTTCAATCCTGTCACTCTTAAAATGCTGGTAATGAGAGGCTCTAGAAAGCTTGGCACATTTCGAAAGGGCAGTTGCCAGAAAGGCTAAGTGAGAAGGAAGTGTGATCGATCAAGCCTGACAACGAGCCATAAATGAATCAGCCACAAAATATTCATTCAGAATCCCTGATTGGATGGGGATGGTGACCCTGCTGAAACTGGATGTGGTGTGGGAAAAGCATGCATGCTTATACTTCCATAAGCTAAATCACTAATAAATTACTGTGCAATTAACTCAAACATGCATGGCATTCAAACAAAAATGTTATCTGCACAGTGAGATCGCCATCAACGTCTTGAAGGAATTCGCCAAATAAAATTGTGGCACAAGCATACGTGGCACTTGCTTCGCATTTACATGAACCGTCTGATCCACTTCCAGCAAGCTGAATTTCAAAACACTCCCAAGTACAGCTCAAAAAGACAGACTTGCGATGCCTTCAGGGACTTTTACAACACGTCCTTTTTCACAAGTACCTGCATTTGCACAGTGCCGAAGTGCCATTGCTCTCACCTCGAACACCAAATGGAGAGGTGTTAGATCACGTAAGCATTAAAAGAGTTCCTGTCTAACACCAGTTCGTTTTGTGTTGTCAGCTAAAACAAATTACGCTCACACAAGCATGCCACAGTAAAAAAAAAATATATATATATATATTAATAATAAATGAATAAATAATTGGTAACGCTTCATTTCACTGTGTCCTTGTTACATGTACTTACTATAGAATTATCAATAAACCTAAACCAAAACATCATCCTAATCCTAACCAGATACATAAGTACATGTAGTTAATTAATATTACTCAGTCTTTAAATGAATAATTACACTGTAACAAGGACACCTTAAAAGAAAGTGTCACCACCAATATAGTTATTGCAGATATTGTTGTAAAAATAAAACTTTGAAACTTTATTTTTTTGGCAATTTTTTAAAGATTTTACCATTTAAGTTTATGATTATTTTATTGTAAGAATAGTAATAGCAGTGTTTTTTTTTTGTTGTTGTTGTTTTTTTTTTACAGATCTTTTTTTACAGAAATCACAACACTTAAAGATTCCAGCCTTTTCCTCTTCCTCAGATATACCAAAAGGCAAAAATGTTACCAGTCAGAACTCAAATCTGTAGATTACCAAAATGAATGGCTAAGAAAGTCCACAGATGTGTAATTGAACAGCATGACTCTAAAGTGCAAATTCGAGTCTAGATTTAACAGAGAGGGTGAAGGGCCAGCTTGCTTTTGGGCCCCTGCCCGAGGCTCTCTGTGTTTGATGTGGAGATTGGGAGCATGTTTTAACCATCTAGAGGCCTGGGCTGATTCGTAGTATGGAGTTTAGAAGCCATCATTAGCCCTAACACCCCCCCCACCCTGTTCGCACATGCCCGTATTGCTAATCAAAGCCGACATTTGCACCTAGCATTAGCATTAGCCGTTTCCTCCAGGGCTTCTAACATCACACATTCCCCCAATTGAACTAGGGTTGAGAACTAACACTGTCTCTCCCTAAGAGTTTCAGTACACTATATCACTTAAAGCTTCAAATATATATATTTCAAAAAATTTATATATTCCAAAAATGTAAAAAAAAACTCTCCGCTCTGTTTCTTTTTTTTTTTTTTTTTTTTTTTTTTTTCTAATCAAATTGGCTCTGACTGTAAACTCACTGAACCAATGCACGCAAGCAAAATTTGAAAACTTTTAAAAATCCCTGTGGCTGAGTTGGAGAGGGAAAACCATTCAGATGGAAAGGAAATTTTATTGTGCCTGTCATCATGTGACTTTGTTTGGGTATTCTGCGCTGCCGCCCCCCTTTTCCAGAGGGCGTTTGGTAGCAGATATATTCCCTGCCAGCGCCACCCATCTCGCTCCTGGACAACCGAAGACAGAAACCAAGCTCCGATGTCTCTTTTTCTCTCAGTCCCTCTTTCTTTCGGCCCCTCTTTTGCTCTCAATCCCTCTCTCTCATTCCGCTTCAGTAGCTGCAGACAGCACCGGGGGGATTTTGGCAGTGTTCGGGCCCAGACACATTCTCTCCTCACACTGTCGTGAGTGTCAAAGACCTATTTTTTTCTGTAAAGGCCTTTGCGTCAGCTGCCAGGATGGGCCTTTTGAGTGGACACTCCAAAAGGAGCGAGTTCTACATTCCAGTCAGCGTCCCGTCCACTTCTTCATCAATTAACAGAGCACTTGGTTAAATATTGGCCTTCAGTGCACGTTATTGTTCCACGCAGAATGCCGCTGAATTTTACAGCCAACGCATTCCTGTGTTCAAAAGGTTATCAGCACTAATGTTTATAGGCTAGCGGTGCGGGCTTACGCGGAACACCACAGTCACAGCGAGCCACTCCTGATTCTTCCTGGTTTTCATAGCATCTTAAAGCCCGAGTCTGAGACCCCTTTGAGCTCCTTACGAGAGTCTGAAACAAAGCCCGTGGACATCTGTTCACCCTATTCTCTGTTTAAGATATGACCTTTCCATAGCTCTCACGCAAGACTAATATATAAAAGCAAAAATTAATAGAACATCTATGAAAATAAAAGATTAAGCCATTAAATCTACTACACAAAGGGAATTAATAGAAGGCTGCACACTAAAGTTCGGTGGAAAAACAAGGAAAAACATCCCACCCAATAATCAGAATGGGGTGTTCTTAAACTTTTAAAATTTGGTCTTCTCCAATTTAGATTTTTTTGGGGGGTACAGTATGTAGGTGAGGATATATAGCTATACATACATATATATATATATATATATATATATATATATATATATATATATATACATATATATATATATATATATATATATATATATGATTTGATATTTTAGATCAAGTGCTGGATGCAATATATGAATAGATATTATTCAAACTCAAAACTTTAAAATTCATGCTTTGTTCAGCCTATATAAGAGGTGAAAACAGTTTAGCAAAAATCAAACAAAATCTGCGTGTGACTGTGTCTGTTTACTTTCCTGGACCGAGCTGTGCTCATGTTTAGATTGAAACGGCTCTTCTGTAATTGAATCAGTCGAGAAAAGGGCCTCTCGGAGGAGTGTAGGCCCTGTGTACGGTGTGAAGAACAGATCGATGCTTTGACCTCTTTTTAAACCTTTTGACCGCAGATTTTACAGATCGATGAAGTCGCGTCGATTTGCAGAATTCGGGTGTTGCGCTCAACACATGCAGACCAATAATACTATTACTAATACTGCTATTAATCATAATATTTATTATTATTATTATTACTTTGTTATAGTATTTACAGGATATTAAAATAGTAGCAGCGAAATAAAATAGCTAACAGCGGTACATAGCATAGTCTATAAATTACTGTCGTTGACGCGTAACTTGTCAAAAACATTAAAAAATAAATAAAATTACACAATTAAAAAAATATTTTAGACTAAACTTTATATGGTTTTTAAATGTAAAGTAGGCTACAGTGCATGTTCGACTGTCAGTATTTATTTGACATTATTCATCATTTCTCGTTTGCCATCAGCAGCTCCATTTTAAACGGGCCTGTCCTGCGCTTTGATGGACGCTTCTGAAAAGCGCAAACAATCTCAGTCCGTGCAAAATGCTTTTAATCAAATGGACACATCCTGGCGTGGAAAATGTGTGAGAGTGGATTGAATCGTTTTCTGAAAATACAAATAAATGGTTTGCTTACGCTGCGCGCTCAGGCCTTTCTTCAAGCTCACGTTCCGGCTCTTCTGCAGTGAATGTGCCCTGTTATTATTCTCCTGTTTCTCATGTTAATGTTGTTTACCCCCATAATGAGTCTGTTGTTTCGTGAGGGCTCTGTCTGCGTTAACTGCGTTTACTTCTCAATAGCCACTTCAATGGGACATGAGGGCAAATACACTCCGAAAAAAGCAGAAAATGTTCCCACAGGCGCAGGACGCTTGCTTTTAACGACTAAAATACTGTAAATACAGTATAAGAGGGGGAAAAGATAGCCAAGAGTAAAGTCAGTATTTCTGCACGTTTATTTGAGGTCAAATGGTCTACATTTCTCTCGCGTAATAATACAGTTTTACACATCTCTTAAATTAGTCTACAAGACAAAATAGGTTTATCAAGCACGTATGTGATAAATAACAATTACAGTAGGGGTAGTCTGGGTTAAAACCAGACCTGACTTGACTTAAATGGTCAAGAAAAGACTAAAACGCGTGTGATTTCAGATTCTAACAAGGAGTGACGCATATCTAATTTTTATAGAAATCAGAAGTGCATTAATAATCACATTTAAAGCGTGTTGGACAGCTTTGACAAGAGACCTTTTATCAGAAGAACTCCAGGGACCAGGAATATGGCATGACTGTGGTCAGCCTAAATTAAATTCGTACCCACTCCTAAAATCTATTAGTATAAACGGACACATTAGATGAGTAAACCCTAAACAAAACATCGAGTCATTCGGATTATTTATTGTTATTACATGCAACTTGTTTAATCATGCTTTTCATTAAACAATATAAGTATGATACTTGACAACAATTAGCGGGCAGTTAATATTCTGCTTGATTCACGAGCTAAACGAGTAACAGTATATCAGAGGCCATTTCGAGGCCCGCGTGCCTTTCACAGAAACATCCACGCATTTTGCTCTGATATGTTATCGGACAAAATTACAAGTCACGTAAGCTAAGTTTATGTAAATGACTTTTGCAAAGCTAATATAGAAATATAAACCAAGGCGGCGGGAGAAAATAAAGTAATTACATTTAACTAAACAACCCGGATGAACTCCAAACAACTCAACATCCGTCCACTTCACTCGTTCAGAAATATCAAATAAACAAGGGGAGAGATAGATCCTCGCAGTTAGTTAGTAAGAATATACTAGGCTACTAATCTAGTATAATAAACACTGAGCAGTAAAACGCAAGGCAAGCATTTACATCTAAAAAAATAAATAAAATAATAATAATAATAATAATAATAAAGATTAACTGTGGCAAAAGTGGCTGTCGTTATAGCCTATCTGATAATATCGACATTAATAGTATCGACATAGGAGTTTTATTAAATAATAAATGCTGTTTTAAAGATTTGACTCACAATAGAAGAGTCTGAGCAGCGGTACAAATAAGCAAGTGTTCACGATTTCACGCTTGTCGGCGATTGTATGGTTAAAAATACCAATAAAGAAATGAATAGATCGACATTGTTGTTCTCCCTGAAAATCTTTATTGGTGTCAGAAGGTCCCTCGGTCTAACAGGGGTCCAGACTTCGAAGAATTAACTGAATCAAAAGCCAACTGCACTACCGATCCGAGTCATTAATATCAAATAAACGACTCCTAATTGTGATTAAAAGAAACGCGTAATTGATTCGCAACACGAGAGCAACCTCCAGATACAAAGGCGCTAATAAAAAGCCCGTTTTGGTCAATTTATGGGTTGCGCGAACGTCTAATGGAAAAGTAAAAAGCTCCGAATTCGCCATGTGTCTTTTGAGGAGCCCCGGATCTGCGTCTGTCTGACAGTGCGGCTCCCTGTAGGGACATTTCCTTTAGGAAAGACAGAAACTATTGTGTTTGTGAAAGAAAATAAACATCAATCAGGAGGGAGAAGGAGTTCTGCAGTGGGGTCGCATGTGTACTGGTGTCATTCATCCCCAAGAGAGCATCGGAGCGGGCGCGTGTTACTGCATTGATTAGAACGGAGAAACTAAACGCTTAAATCCCGGTTATTATTGACGGGGTCCGAAGCGCAACTCCTGTAGACGCGCATCGATAGGATCGACCCGTGACTCGCCTCCCAGACTCTTGGGTTGATAAGCATTGCGAGAAAAAAAAAAAAAAAAAAAAAAGAGAGAGAGACAATCTTACCTTCAACAGCCGAGGTTAGAGGCAGCAAAAAGCCGCATAAAAACAGCAAATAATCCATTGTCATAAACCAGAGACTTCGGACATGAAAGTGGAGCTCCAGGAGGGGATTGTAAAATCCTTCAGACCCTCAGTCCAGCTTCAGAGACCTTCTTCTCCAACTTCACTTGTCTTCTTCTCAGCTGTTTCCATAAAGCGCAACTGCAGCCGTGTTTCTGTATAATCCAGAGAAATATCTAAAGCTCTTTAAAACTCATCCAGGGGGTCAACGCTCCTCCAGTGTGTGTCATTCATCAGTGGAGAGCGTGTGTGTCCGTTTCTAGATGTATCGCTACACGGAGAGCAGTTCTTTAAATGTCCGTTCCTCCTCAGATAGCATTCTTTTGTAGTCCAATAATAAAGCGCGTCCCGTAAAAAAAAAAAAATAATAAAAAATAATAATAATAATAATCACCTTATAGCGGCTTTACGCGTAAAATCCCTGAGCGCGTTTCACCTCGCGAGCGCTGACCGTTCCTGCTCCTCTGCCTCTCCATGCGCGCTGCAATGAAAACCGGCTGCTCTGAAATCAAGGAAAGAGTGAAAGAGGGAGAGAGAGGGGCGGTGGGGGGAGGAGTTTCCGCTCAGAATCAGCTGTCAGTCACTCCGCGGACCACGCCCCCTGGCGATCTGGCGCAGTTGGCAGGGTGAGAGCGCCGCTCTGCGGGTCTGAGAGCGTGCATGTCTTCAGACTCGTGGAAACCAAGAAACCTAATGTGTATGCCGTTTTGCAAACATTGCATGTTATAATGTGCACACGCGTATTATTTTAATAATTATCAGAGTTGCACTTTTACCACAGTAAGCATATCTTAAGCTTTATTGCGAGATTTATCACAAAGTAGGCTGTTGCATTACAGTAGCCTATAAGTAAAGCTTAATACTTGCACGCACAAATATATTACAGTAAATAATCACTGTGATCGTTTTATTATGTTTAAAAGTACAGTTCCTGAATCTGGAGCCGAAAACAGAAGGGGATTGTTAAAGGTTTGGCGAAACGCTTCAGATGTGCCACGTTGGCCTGTCTGATCCTTTTTTTTTTTTTTTTTTTTTTTTTTTTTTTTGCGCGTGTTTTGATTGATGATATGACACTAAAACTACTGTTAAAATGTGTTTTACATGAAGTGGCTATATGTTGTAGCTACTTGTGCGCATCAAAATTCTGTTCATCTCTTTTTCACAGACTCAAATCCCACCGCTTTTTCTCTCTGCCTTTTCTAACTTCTGGTAAGAGAAGTAGATAGCGATTTTGAGGCCTCCTTTAAACATATAAACTGTATCAGATGTAAATGAGTTCTTTTAATTAACAGTATTTTGTTAAAGTTGTATAATGCAGTAGTAACATTTTATTACTAGTTATTACTAGTAGTCTAATGTTATTACTTCTACTACAGCTGAATGGTTATTTAATTTGTTACTGTGGGTTTACATTCTAGGCATTGTTTTTCACACATAAAATTACTATAACTTCATTTCTCCTCCCTTGATTTATTTATATTTATTTTAAATATTATTTATCTTCAGTGTTAGTTTAGCAACCAACTTTGAATCTCATGCCTCAAATTCATAAATGTCCATTGTACTTAGAGTACAATCAAAATATGTGTACAATCAAAAAGAAAAAGAAAATGGTTTGCATGAACAAAAAACAACACAAGTTAAATAAAAAGAGCACAATCAAAGAGACTATATATTTAGTTTTGTTCATGCAGATTTGTACATGCAGACTATTGAATGTTTATATAATTAAATACAGTAAAAGTGAATTGAGGGATTATATAATTTCTCTTAAGTCAGTGGAGTAATGCTGAAATGATAATGCATGATCCCGCTCTGTTATTTGTGCTGTAGCAGTTCGAATAATGCGTGGTCTAGTCTTTTGTTAGAAAACTGTACGGGGGAGCACTGGCGTTCAGTCTGCTAGTAATGAAGGCATGCATCGATATCTGTGTGTTCGTGAGTGGAACTGAGACAATGCACTTTGACAGTGTTTTTAAAACAATAAAAAGCTTTTCTGAAGTAATTCTCATAATGCATTGTTGTTGTTTTTTAATGAGTGTTTCAGTTTCTCTTTCTGGACTTCTTTTATTCTTGCTAAATATATTGTGACATTTATGATTAATACTCTCGATGCATTTAAACATAAAAAGTGTATGGCCAAAATAGAGAATTATCTAGAGATATGTAGCAGCATGTTTAAGTGTAACTACAGTGTAATATGCATTACTCATGAGAATATTAGAAGATAATATTGTTTTGAGGTATAAATAAAGGCTAAATATAAACGGACACAGTAAAGAGCCTTGATTCACACCAAATGTTGAGTTTAGTTTTAGCTAAATGCTGATTGCCAATAAAAGCAAGAGTATCTCAGATCAAATGTAGATATTTGAACTGCTTGAGAGGCCAAGTGCTTCAGGAGTTTGGCGCAATGTGGTGTTTATATAGCTGCATCCATATCTATTATCGTTTTGTCTTCAAAGTTATACTGTCGTCATAAATCAGTTAACCTAAGGCTGAATCATTTTTATTTTATTCACTAAACCAAATTATATATAAAAAAGAATGTTGCACTAGATTTCAACTTTCTAAAATTAAAAAAATATATATTTATATATTATCAAAGTTCAATTCCTATTTTACCAATAAAGGTCCAGTTAAATATAGCGATAAAGCGCAAAAATACACAAGTGAGTGAGTCTAAGTGCAATCAAGAGTGTATCAGTTGTAATTCCACATCTCTGTAATATATTTAAAAAGCTGGTTTTGTATGAAGACACAAGTGAGATTTGATATATTGTGTAGGCAGTCTTATGTTTTAATGAAATCATTCGTGCGATCTGAAAGAGGGTTGGGTCATGAGAACAGGGATTAGCCGCACACTGAGGAAGTCTTCTAATATGAATGTTTGCAAAAGTAAAAAATTATGTGTGTGAAGCCATAAATATGAGGTCGAGCTAAAACTCTGGGGCCTATTTAGAATGAATGGAAAATTCAAGTTAATAGACTGATTGGCTCATTGCCTTTAGGTTCTGTGCTGTTTTGCAAAACTTTTATTGCTTGGTTATTTGTCATTAAATGTGAACTGTTTTTCAAGATTAAATATTATTTGAATTCTAGATTTCATTTAGAACTTTTTTTTTTCTCTTTTATTGTCCCTGTGAATGGTAGTAAGCATTCTGCGTATTTTCTAATAGCAGAAAAGTCTGTTTTTGGTCTAAGAGCGGGATTTCTTTAAAAATTATTTTAGTTGCATGTCAATGGAGTGCTTTGAAAAAACAGGCTCCACACCTGGCATTCATTACAATCTCAATAAGTAAAGTGGCAGACATTTTATTGCCATGTGGACATATGGAAATTTCTCAAACTTACACCCGATCCCCTTCCACTACTGGCCTGCCTGCACAACGCCACCACTGACTTTGATGCTAGACTAACAAACACTAGCGCTAAAACAATATGGGTATGAGAATATTGTTTTCTTCTGGGTATATGCAGTGAAAATGTGTAGATGAACTGCAGGCTGAGAGACAAACAGCCCTTGTCTACCATCGGGACGATGCTACTCAAGTTAGTGTCTGCTTTTGGGAGAATTCTGCATGGTTCAAAAGAAGACAAGAAAAGTTGGTTTTGGGCTGGAAAAATGGTCATTGCATTGGCTCCTTAAACATGTTGGACCAGGAATGAGTAATGCCAGTGTCCTGGGGTGTAGGATTAGAAAAAAAAAAAATCCAAGTTTTGGAAAAGTTACAACTTGAAATGTTTTCAACGATTTAATTACAATTTAATTATAAAAATAAAATAAAAAATTGTGAATGAGTAAAAATGTATTTTATTTATTTTATCATTATTAATCAATTATTCTGTAATAATACATTTATTAAAATAACATTAATATTAATAAAAAATTATAGATTTGTTTGTGAAAAATAATAATAATAATAATAATTTGGCCTATGCATGATGGTCTTAATTCCATTTGCATGAAGTTGCTCAAATATATTCTCAGGATGTATGGGCAGGATAGACTGATGTGTGAGGGGCTTGTTTGAGGCTAAGTTACTGTATGTAGAAATGCCATTCATGGTGTTGTTGGAGGGGAACTGTTAATTGATGTCCCGGCACCTCCAGAAAGCCTCCCCCGTCTCTTCCTTCAGTGACCTTCTTCCCATCGCTCTGCACTTCAAACAGCCTAATCTGTGAACTGAACTGATCTCTCCAACACACACACACACACACACACACACACACACACACACCTGACATGTATGGACTCATGTGCATAAGGGCATGAGCGTGAAATGCTGGCTGACAGGTTTCACCCACTTTAAGTACAGGGTTCTGGAAACGTATTGTCCCACAGAACAAAACATAATTGCTGTGCCACAGAAAGCAGGCTGTGCCAGCAGACAGCACTGATACAGTTCCCACAACTGAATCCCAGCAATCAGGTTTATGATTAGTGCCAAAGGTCTTTCAGATAGTTATGTCTACAAAAAAAAAATTGCAATATACATAAACATAACAATGTACAGTGTGGACAAGAAAAATAAACAAACAGTCTAATAAATGTGCCTGATATATACTTTAAAGGACACTATAACAATAAGAATAAAATTAGCCTTTTTCATTTTATAGTCTCTATTACGCCACGCTGACAAATAGCCACTAAGACTCCACCAAAATTGTCCACAAACAGTCTAATCCAAATGTAAATACAAAGCGGCGTCCCATTCAATCTCATTCCTCCTCTCCTATTTGACCTCTGACCTCTCGTACATATTCCTCTAAGCGAGCCCCGTCTTGCCGTATTACCGCTGTGAAACCCGGCTATTAAGAGTCGATCACAATGGGTCAATGTCAACACCGCGTCTAAAGCCTGAGAGGAAGCGGGACGTTCGGGGGCAAGAGGGAATTCACTTTCATTTCCAAATGCACTGCGGATACGATCACTGGGTCATTACGGGATTGAGGTGATCCGAAGGTCAAGGGAGTTGATAACTTCTTCATCCGGAAAAGTCCATTACGTATATACAGGCATTAAGAGCCCATCTGTCATCAAAGCCCGGATCTCGTTTAATTCGTTTTATGTTTTATAATGGCAAAGTCATTCTTGCACCTTTGCGAAAAGCTGTCTTTAGTGTTTACTGTAATGCACCTTCCCACAAGCGCGTCTGGTTCGAATTAGAGCCATGCTACTTCTAACATGCTCCCCTATGGCTGTGCGGCGTGCGATCAAACCACCCGTATTTCTCGGCTCAAGAGCTCAGGGGTAATGGGAAGCAGAACCGCTGGCGATGTTTTGGCAGAGCAGAAAGGCCCAACCGCCCTGCGTCCGACTGATGTTCGCAGGAATCTGTTGACTGATGCACGCGTTCAGGAAGGAGAAATCCCGACGTGACAAAACATCCACACACTTGATCATTGTTCTTTGTCTCCAAGTGTCAGATCGTTTCGGGAGCCTCATTAATCTTATTGTAGTTTGCTTCATAGCAAACACCTGGAGATATTGAGCAACGTTTATGAACGCAGCCAAAATGCAGATAAAGTTCATCGCGGATGCAGGAAACTACATCCAGCTCAATAAATATGCCACGGTCGGGAAGATATACTGAGTTAATCAAATCTCAAGCCAAAAGACTAAACCAGAGCTTTAAACATTTTTGGATGCTGGGTGATGCATTTGACCGGTTTTTATATTTTCATTTCATTTAGATAAACGTTTTGATAGAATAGAATTAGTTTTTAATGTTTTGAAAGAAGTCTCTTATGCTGTCCAAGGCTCTTTTAATTTGGTAATTTGGTAATATTATAAAATATATTGATTTCTATTTGAATATAGCTTAAATATAAATATATATTTAATGCATTTTTTGTGATTTGTTTCGGCGAGTTTTCACAATAGTTTTAAAGGAAAATCATATCTTTATTCAGCAAGGATGCATTCAGTTGATCAAAGGTGACAGTAAAGACATTTATAATGTGTGTGTGTGTGTGTGTGTGTGTGCAATATTAAGCAGCACGAACTAAGAACTTTAGGAAATCAAATGTCTTCATGAATCATATTTATATATTATTAGTATTTCTAGCAAACACATTTTAGAAGAATATATATATATAGAAGTCCAATAATAACGTTGATATGTTGCTTTGCAGTAATTAAAACCAAAATCTGCATAAAATCAACCAACAATGATCTGTCGAATATTATAGGTGGTACTTTTAAACAAACGTAATATTTTGGAAATTTACTTTGGAAGGTGAATATGGATTATTGAGTTTTCAATAGTGGAACGGTCTCTGAAATATTTATTTGACTTTTGACTTTTTTTTTTTTACTTAAATATATAATATGTTGAAGTGCAGCCTTCAGCAATGCAGGCCCTAAAAATAGAGTCAAATCCAAGCACAGTTTCCCTTTTTTGTTTTGATTACTGCAGTCCAGCGTTTCTCATTTTATTTAAGATATACGTCATTCCCCATGGCAAACACAATAATAATTAAATGATTAAATAATGATTAAAGGACGACAGAATTTTCATTAATTTTAACATCTTAAGTTTTAGTCGGGTAAAGTGATGAAATCCTTGGAAACAAGTTAGACGTGACAAGAATCGGGCAGCAAAAATCACACAGAACAGAATCAAACCGTTAGGATGTCAGCTGTCATGCATTTCATACAATAAAATCAATCTATCTGAACTTAAAATGCTTTATTGGTGGGTGATAATAATAATAATAAACATCATACACGTTATCTTAAACATCACAATTTGTCTGAAAAACGATGTGCCACTCCATCCTGGATGTATATTTTGTGAGTTATGCATATACACATGTTAATGGCTGGCTTTTGGCTCTCATATTCCGAGTTCAGCATGGAAACTATGGTTCATATCAGTTGTAGGCCTGTAAATCTCACCAGAGCGTGTTGTGACACACAACTCCTACCCAAGAAAAAGGGGGGGATTCAAGTAATGCACACGTACCCCCACCCATTAATACGCACACCCGCAATCAGAGAGCCGTCCTGTTCTGTGCATCTTACAGGTGCTGGAAATGAGACTGACAGATAGTGATCCATCAAACGCCGAAGATTAACTGCTCGCAGCTGATGGAGAACTATGAAATAATAAATCTGATAGAAAACCGCCCTTAAGCAACGTTTGTCAGAGCACAAGTCCGGAATTGAGCGGAAAACAACTTCAATTAAAGTTTTATGTCAATACAGTTTGTTTCACCTCTGAAGTTAAGGTTGCTTGGAGTATTTTCATGGGCGAATTGTAGTCATTTTAATATTCATCCATGCAATCGTATGAAAGTTTATAAAAATATATAATAATAATACATTAAAATAGTTTAACTGTATCGTTAACTGTAATCTGTTTTTCACAGAGCTGAAATATATGTTTGGTACTGGTGTCATACATATATCCATAAATACCATTATTTTGTAAAACTGACTTAAAAAAATGCTCAGAATTCTGTGTGTTCATGTGATTCAGCTTAAGAGACTGCAAATTTGTTGGGAAAATAATTGTGAATGAGAATTTGGAGAAAAAAAAAAAGAATCAGAATTGCAAGATGTAAATCAGAAATTGCGAGAAAAGTCAGAATTAGGAAATATAAACTCTCAAATTTGAGAAAAATGTGAGAATTGTGAAAGGGAAATTCTGAATTCTGAGGATAAAAAGTGAGAATTGGCAGAAATAATCTTTCAATTATGAGGAAAAAAAAGTCAGAATTGTAAGATGTAAACTTGAATTTGAGTAAAAAGTCGCAATAGCAAATTTAAAGCCAGCATTGCAATATATAAACTGAATATTCAAGAAAAATGTCAGAATTAAGAAATAAAATTTAGAAGAAAACAAGACAGAACTGCAAGCTGTAAACTAAATAAACAAGATCTTATAATTGATGAAAAAGTCGCAATTGCGAAAAAAAAAAGTTATAACTGCAAGATGTTCATGTGAAAAAAGGCAAAACTGCACGATGTTAACTTTGAATTCTATGAAAAAAAGTTTGAATTTTGAAATTTATAAAATTTTAGTTGCAAGAAAAAAATACAATTGTGAGATGTAAACTTAAAATTGCACGATAAAAGTCTAAATTGTGAGATGCAAACTTTGAATTCTGACAAGAAAATTCATAATTGTGAGATAAAAGCTTAAATTGCTTGAAAAATGTTAGAATTGCTAAATATAAACTTTCAGTTAGGTCAGGTGTTGGTAAGTTCGGTCTTGGAGAGCCACAGTCCTGCAGAGTTCATCTGCCTGTAGCCCTAGTAATCCTGAAGACATTGATGAGCTTGTTCAGGTGTGTTTGATTAGAGATGAAGCTGCTCTCTACAGGCTCTCTAGGACCGAACTTGCCTAGCCCTGAGTTAGGTGAAAAAAGGACAAAATTCGGAGAAGTAAACTAAAGTGCTAGAAAAAGTCAGAATTACAAGATCTAAACCCGTATTTGAGTTAAAAAAAAATCGCAATTGCAAAAATAGAATTGTGAGATATGAAATTAATTTGCAATAAAAATGTAAAAAATACTAAATATATAAAATTAATTTGCAAGAAAATTTTCATATAATTCTGACATGAAAACTATATTACAAAAGAAATCGCAATTGCGAGAAAAAAGTAATAATTGTAAAATATAAACTCTTTTTGCAGGAGGAAAGTCATAAATACAAGATGCAAACTTATATTTGAGGACAAAGTCGCAATTGTAAAAAACTTAGAAGTTAGAACTGCAAGATATAAACTAAAAAAAAAATGGAATTGTAAGATATAAACTCAATTTGCAAGAAAAGTCAGAATTGCCATAGTTGTCATAATTGTAAGATACAACTTGTTTCTGAGGAAACAAGCGAAAATTTTGTGATACAACTTTAATTTACCATATGAAGAAAAATACATAGTTGGGAGAAAAAGGAAGATTTACATGATAAACTCATAACTACAAGACATAAACTAAAAATGAGAATTCTCAGATAATTACCTTTCAACTACCATTTATGAATTACTGAGTCACTTTCATTTTTATCATTATTTAATATTTGTATTATTATTATTATTATTATTCTGTGGTTGTTAAACGCTTACATACATTGGGAATTTTGCATGAGTGTGATTTTTTTTCTTTTTCCCAAATGCAGAATTCACAATGAGTTCAGTTTGGTCACGCAGATTCAAGCGGAGGTCAAGTGGTTGAAATAAGAACGTGTGTGTGGTCATGGAGAGATTGCTTCAGCCATCTCCGCCGCAGTACCTTAGGGAAGGTGGTCTCACAATCGGCAGAACAAGAGCGTCTGGAGTTTCTCTTGGCTCCTAAGCTGAAATATAAACATGCAGGACGCCTGGCGTCACCGAGCGAGCACCTGGTATTTCAAAGCGGACCCTGGCTGTGACAGTCCGCAGGCTGGCTGGACTGCCTTATAGGTGTTGTTTCCTTTCCTTGGTGTTTTAAACATCACCTGGTACCTTGTTTAGTCTAAAATATACACCACTAGATTGCCACAGACTTCCTGGAATCAGTCTCAGGACAGATGCTGTATAAATGCTATGTTCAGTTTATATATATATATATATTTACACATACGTTTAAAAAAAATCTACTAAATAAATGCACTATTTTACCCTTAAGACTGTCACAAATGGCACCATTTATTCTAAAAAAAGGACATGAATGAAGCAACTCAAGAAAGCCAATTAAAAATTAAACTCGACCTGCTATATTTTACAGTGTCGGATGGAAAGAGGAAATAGGACGCCCTCAAATAAAATGTTATTTGTCAAAATTGACATCATCCTCTCTGAAGACTGGGTGTATTTGTTGGTACACTTTTGGCCCCCGTCCAACCGTATGATGTCACATGACAGATTGAACGGTTCAGCGTTTGGCATTCCTCACTGTTGACACGCAGCGAGTAAATACTGGGTTTCTTTCAGCGCCGCTCGGACACTTTCCACGCCCACCCACCGCTAAATAAGCCCAAGCTGAAGCCAACCTCTCCACCGTGGCTTTATACAAGCCCTGCTATCTTTCTAATGCCTACACGAGCAGAGTTAGTTATTCATGAGGATGTCCGAGTGCTGCCAACAGATCATTCCTGATTTCCAGTCTATTTTTCTCCTCTTGAATACTCCCATTGTGTTCTGCTGTACACCTATTCAGCCCAGCGCTGGCTGCCCAACTGTTGTCACCATGACTTTATAAAGTAGACAGGAAACAGTTCAAGAACCGAGTACCTTCATTTTTTTGCAGCACAAGTGCAGAACCAATGGGGGAAACTGCATATCATTTGTAAATGCAAATTGGCAAATTAAGTACTGTTGTTTAAAACAACCAGGAACTGTGGAAAAACATCACACGATTAGCAAAAATCAGGCCACAATTTCTGCATGTGCCTCTTCTATCTTGGCAAAGATGTTCGTTTGAAATGCTTGTTTTTAATAGTCTCTGTCAAGGTGGGTTTTACGCGCACACACACACACACACACACACACACACACACACACACACACAAAAGAAGCCAGTTGCAGTGTGAACACATTTTGTGGACAAAAAGGCATTTCACAATCCAGAGAACCCGTTTGGTGGATGAATACATATCTCATTTGAATACTGAGAATTTTGTGATATACTGTGTATATCTTTTTGATTTAATCGGTTTTAATCTGTATTTTTTTAGGCAGTCACCTTATATGCACAAAAATCACAATTTGAATTTTGAATTTTGAGCATAAAATCTCCTGATTTTGATTTTCTGAGTTCTGATTTCATGTCTCTAATCCAAAGTGCGACTGTCTTTGATTTTCTATCTATGAAACAGTAAATGAAACAAAAAATATCGGAAATATCTTTGCGACTTTAAATAAACATTAGCTGAAAGAAATCACACATAAAACACTTAAATCGGTTTTATTTCAGTCTCTTTCTAATAGTTCTAATTTTCATTTAAAGTTGCCTTTACTAAATATCCCAAAACTGAAAATAAAAATAATAAAAAACTAAAATAGATCTTTTCTAAATAAACCAAAATGAAAAAGCTGAATGAAAAGATAAACAACAAAGTTACAAAACCCTGAACAAAAAAAAAAGTTTCTATATATATATATATATATATATATATATATATATATATATATATATATATATATATATATATATATATATTTATATATATATATATATATATATATATATATATATATATTTATATATTCGTTTCATCAACTATTTATTAAATCAGAAACGCAAGGGAAAATACGTTTTCTCTACATAGAGTTGAGATAGAAGTAACACACAGGATTGCACCCCCCTCCCTTTAACGACTTTTCTTCTTTGAATTTAAATGCGCACTTGTGAGAAAAGTTTAGGAGAAGACAAGCTTGAACAGTTTGGAGTTATCAAGGTCACTGGTCCTCCCTCACTGTGTCTATTTTCATTTGCTCAAATTAGAAAAGGACAAGCCCGTCCTCTGTGCTGGGGGCAAAGGTGTATCTGTATTAAAACACACAGCAAATTGAATTCACAGTTGATGAAACAAATAGATTTTTTCATATTGAGTGAACTCGAATGAAACGAGATGGCCAGCTCGGGGCAAGAATCTGTCCCGTCTTTTAACACTGTGCTCGGCGAGATAATTAATGAATGTTTAGAACACGATCTTTGAAAGAGAAATGCTTTAAAACCTCTCACCCCCGCGGGGCCAGATTCTTACCTATTACACGCCAATAAGAAGCTATTTTACATCAGAATGAATCGCAGCGTTAGGCTGAAATGACCCAGTAAAAATAAATATCCCAGCATTGGCCTGTTAAACTCGGAGATTTATAGCGTATCAAATGGCAGTCTACATTAAAGAGACTTTCAGCTATTCTATTCTATTCTATTCTATTCTATTCTATTCTATTCTATTCTACTGGACTAAATATATTTAAATATTTCCAGTAATCTGCAACCCCCACAGCAGGTTAACTAAGAAACCTGGAGAGTAGTTAAAATGCTTTTCTGACGTTTTGGAATCAAAATGAAATAAGATATATTTTGGAATCAACTTTTTGGAATCAAGATCAATTTGTATATATATAATTAGTGAAATAAATGAGTTCCACTAGCCAAATGTTCTATTTTATTGAAACAATCAGAATTTATTACATCTGAATGAACATAAATGCCTGTAATCTCCACTCACCCGCTTCTAAAAAGCAAGTTAAATCAAAACAAACATTGATTGGCTGCTTTAAATGTCAGTCAAGCTACCTCTTTCCGTGGGCAGACATTATGCTGATCTAATGTCTAATACAATATAGACTCTAAAATCATTTCTATTCTGCCAATGACATCTTCTTTTTTTAAGGTCCAATAATGAACCATACTGCTCTAACTGACCTCAGATTTGACGTTCAGATCAACAAGCTGCTCGAAGTCACCCAGAAAGCAGCTTGGCTCTTAACTAAGCGCCCTGCGGCCGGGCACTCATCCTGTTCATGGATGTCATGGTCCTGATTCCGTGGCAGGATGGGCACCAGATAAACCTTCAGGCTTCACTCGGGGGAGGAACACCCACATGGCGGGTGTGGGCAAACGCACTGACGCGTCTCCCGCCATCAGCCAGATGGAGGTCTCTGTCGGAATTTCACACCCTATTGACAGTGTCTTTCTGTCTGTTCTTCTTGTCTGTTCGTGCTTCTGTCTACTCAGTTCTGTCTAATTGGGAAAAGAGGTCTATATTCATGGCTAAATCTGCTGTTTTGAGTAGATTTTTCTGTGTTTGGGGATTAGATAAAGATGAGATGATGAAAACTAGAAAATACTGGTGTATGGCTGTGGTTCTCTGCACTCTTTACATAAATTCATTACTTCAAACATTTGTGCCCTGTATAAACTTACGTTCCTTAAGTGAACAACACATAATTGTGGCATCCTTTCATCCTTTCAATTAAATGTTCCCTCCTGGTGGATTGACCCGCCCAACTCGATCTGGGAACGTTTCCCAAAACCATAGTTGCTAACCTGTTTAGTTGGTTGGCAATGGGAAATTGCATTGCAACCAACAAAGTTGCTAACTTACTTAGCAACTATGGTTTTGGGAAACGCACCCCTGAGCAGTTGAGTCCTTAGCCATCTTCAAGAAATGACTAAAACACATCTCTTCCATCTTTATTTGACCCTGTAACTCTAGCACTCTCTATTTGTTTTCTTAATGCTTGTTTTCTTAAAGAAAAGGCCTCTAACACTAGCTTTCTCTATACTTCTTCTATTCTATCTACTTGTGCTTTTGTATTTTTGCTCTTTTTTGGTTTAGAATATTCTTTTGTCATCATTTGTAAGTTGCTTGGATAAAAGTGTTTCCAAAATGTCTATATATAACACAAAAAAAGAAGAAAAAAGGTTTATTTACTACTAAGTTAGTACTTAACACATACTGAATATTCATTTATAAAAAATAAAATAAAAAAAGATTATAACTATAAATTTTGCCCGCCAGGTCAAAGCCGTGCTGCCACCAATATGGAGAATAAATAATAATAATAATAATAATAATAATAATAATATAAAAAATATATAAAATATAAAATAAAAATAGCAACAGTGCTTAATTAGCGCTAAATTAGTACTTAATACATAGTAAATATTCATTAATATTTAATACCTCTAATTTTTGCCTGCCAGGTAAAAGTAATGTGGTGCAACCCACAAAGAAATGTGATCCAATCAACATGAAGAATAATAAGGACGTTTTTACTTTTACTACTATAATCTTTTTTAACAGTCAAGGTTAGTCCAAATTGAATATGTCATGTAGTGCAACCTTCTCCGAAAAACTTTTACGAAAAACTATTTATGAATAATAATATGTATAGTGTATACATTAGATGTGTTCAAGATGAATGGGAACTATGTTATTCATTATTACTTCATAGCTACGCCACATGACAAATTGAAATGAATTGTTCTAAACTATAGAATATTATACTGTTAACTCTGAATTATACAGTATTTTATTCTAAATAAAACCAACACAACAATTTTAAGTGCTTAACACATGCATTTTACAATAGATTTTATATCTATACTGTATATCTTTGTTGTAGACTCTCTTATTTGTCATTGGCCAATCAAAGCACAACCTAATACACAGACACTCTCTAGGCTTCCAGGGCAGCCAACCAGGAAAGCCCATGTCTGAAGCATGACTGGGTGGGCGGCATGATGAGATGAAATCGGTGGAGAGGATCTGAGTTAATTAGCTTAATCAGATCGGTTAGAGGGGGAGGGGCAGTACGGTGCATTGGGTGTCCCGACCTTCAGCTCTGAGATCATCAGATGCCCATGGCGTTAATCCCCCAAATTGAAAGGTGCCCGCTCATAGGGGTTAAAATGGCACCAGTTTCCGATCCTCAGGACGAGACAGCGAAATTGAATTTAGGTGCCAAGATTCCCTTTCGCCCAGTGCTGATTGAATTTGCGCCCACAAATGCGATCTGGTGTAACTGGCAGGAGGAAGAAACACCGTGATGCTGCCGACTTTCCACTTCTGCATTCGTAATTATGAGATTGTTACGTTTAAGTGCTTTGTTGTTGGAAAGAACAGGATTCAGGAAGGACACCAGGTTCAATCTTGCCTATTTCTTGGCAAAATTGTATTAAAGCCAAAATGTATTTAGTCAGTATCCAATTTTGAATGAAATGTAGCTTATGCCATTCGTTGTCAACCATATAAACATTAAATATGCTGTTGTCAAGAGGGTGTGGCCGCAGACTTGCACTTACACTCTCAGACACTTGTGCTTCCGCAGGTGACGCCACTGACAGTCTTTTGCATTTTACATTTTGTTCTATTTTTGTTTGTTTGTTTGTTTGTTTGAAACTCAATCCTGAATCAACGTTTTTCAACAGTAGCCAGGTGGTGAAGACGGGAAAATAGAAACTGATTTACAATGTCCCTTGCAACTATTACATTCACTCTCCGTTACCTGCGGCGTCACTTGCAATCGACACAAATCGTGCGTGTTGCGAATGGATAAACAATTAAAACTAACTTAGTAATACAACAAACAGAGTCCTGCAAGAAAAAGACAAGCCCGTCGTGGTAACAGAACAGCAGAATATGAACACAATGTGAAAAGTCTCTTGTTAAGTATTTTCCTCCCGTAGAAAACCATAATTAAAACCGTAATTAAAAGATCAAATTCAATATATAGTTATGTACTAAAAGGCAAGCATATGGTTGTGTTTATTCTGGGCTCACCTGATTGCCTGTACTTATTAGTTATGTATGTTTTAATCATGAAGAGGAGCATATTGAGTTTGGTCTTAGTCCATTATGCCACATTTTGGGGTATGGGAGGAAAACACTATATAGATATTTATTATATTAATAAACTGTATATTGAATTTGATATTTTTTATCTTAATACATTAAGCCATATTAAGTGCTCATATTTTTCTACAGGATGAAAATGCTTAATGAGACTGTGATGAGTGGGGCGGGGCCGAAAGCCGTGGGAATGGAGCGAGGGTCCCACGAAAGAGCTCCGGAAGGATAAAAGGAGGAGTAACGACAGTGAAGGATGAGAGAGGACAAGGCCTGGATTTTATATTGTGTTTTGGTTTTGTTTGTGTGCGGCAGTCGTCCACAAGGGGCTGTCGCGCTGTTTTGTGTTTATATTGTCATTAAAGTTTTATATAAATTGTGTTCCTGTAGCTCAAGTGGTAGAGCATTGCGTTATCAAGCGCAATGTTGGGGGTTCGATTTGGGGTTGGGGGTTCGATTCCCCGGGAACACCTGATAGGTAAAAATTGATAGCCTGAATGCACTGTAAGTCGCTTTGGATAAAAGTGTCTGCTAAATGCATACATTTAATTTAATTTAAAATTTTATATGAATGTTCGCCGGTTCCTGCCTCCTTCTTCCCGACTCACGCACGTTATTAGTTTGTTAAAGAGTGACTTTGCACATTGTGTTTATATTCTGCTGTTCTGTGGCCACAGATTTGTGGGTCTTGTCTTTTTCTTGCAAGACCCTGTATGTTGTATTACCACCACAGCGTCTTGTCTCCATTGGCAACACGCACGATTTGTGTCGATTTAAAGTGTCGTCGCAGGTAACAGCTGGTGCATGTAAAGATTGCAAGTGACATTGTAATTCAATTTATTGAATTACAATTTTCAATTTATTGTGCAGAAGCACAAGTGTCTGAGAGTTCAAGCGCAAGTCTGCAGCCAGACCCTTTTCGTTATTATAGCTATACTCTCACGGCAATATACTGTATAGTCAGCTTGCTGATGATTCTGCAATCAGTCAAATAAATACTGCTTCTGCTGTGTTAAATACATGACTATAACAGCAAGAGCAAGCAATCTAGATAATGCTGTGAGAAAAAAAGAAAAATAAAATTACTACAAACTTAACAACAGTCCCTTCTGCAATGTTTAAAGTTTATTGCTCAAATTACAACTATATTATATATAAATTATATTTACTAGTTACTGTGTTGTATTTACTTTTCTGGATTACAAAAGATAAGTGTTTATTGCAACTTCCTGAAGAATTTCTAGAAAAGTACACCAAAAATGTATATAACTTCAAATGTAAGAATTATAATTTACAAAATGAAAATTATCTGGATTCACTAAAAGCTAAAGTTAGCCATTAGATTTGTAAATGATTAGGGGTTATCTTGATGTTGATGTAATAATCTTCTGAAACACCCTTTTTGCGATTTTATCAGACAGAATAGAATGTTTTCAAGCGAGACAAGACAATTAATACCACGAAACCTCCAAAATTAATCAAACCCATTGCAAAAACATATTGATGTTTGTACTGTTGATGTCCCACTAAAATTATTTCCTGGAGGATGATGTCACTGAGGAACTAGTTTTTGCCATTTAAAGAAATATAACAAGTCATTTAAAAAAAAAAATATTTTCAGAAAACATGTTTTATTTGAAACATTCGATGAGATAGAATAGCTGTAAAAAAAAAAAAAAAAAACTATTTTTTCCACTATAGTAATGAAAATATTTTACATTTCCTTTAATACTTATTTAAAGAAACTTAACAGATCTAATGTATTAAGACATACATGATGGGGTATGAAAAATACAATTATATTATATACTTTGAATACTCTTCTTGATATTATGGTCTATAGATTTGTGTCCCTCTTTCGTGGTAAGTCTATTTTTATTTTTTCAATCGCTGACCAGGTGGAAGCCAGGTGAAAATCTGTGAATCTTCAATTCTAATGAAACCGAAGCCAGATATGTCATATGTTAATGTCACAAATAAAGAATTCAATTCTGATCATTTCTCTGGTATTTATTTGGCAGTTGGCGGAGGCACCTTCCAGCAGCTAGAAGATCAGGTGGTCTGTTTTAACTCTCTCTCTCTCTCTCACACACACACAAAGTTTCAAGCAAATCTGGCCTAATTCCATAAGTGTTATTGCACTCTAATCCTAATGTTATTCCCAGATCACATCTCCAGGGTACAAAACAGGGTTTATTCAGATGGCCTGCCATTTTGTGTGTAAGTAATTGTAGCAGCACCCTTGGGGGGATTCGATTAAACACTACCACTGTGCGTTAAAACCATTACCTGCAGTTCAGAGTCGAGCTAATCAACACGCAGTCATTCTGATGTATATATGCAGCCGCTGAAGTGCTATTATAATATCCTTTTGACATAACTTGAAATCGCACTCACTAATTTGATCAACCTCACTCAAACTCAGAGTTTCAACCAAATGCAATGAGCCTTTGCATATCAAAACACCTACTTAGTACCATCCTTGTTCCTCGAAAGATGATTTACGCAGACTAGAATTAAAGACAGAATTATGTTTTTGTCTTTAAAGCAGAATTTGCATATCAATCATAAATGTGCAGCTATATGCACACACAGTATAGCATTTTAATGTTCTTTATTCTTCAGTTTACTTAGAGCTCATTTAAAAACAATAACATTTAAAGAATTGTTCACCCAATTAGCTGAATAAGGTTGTTCAGCAAGTTTTGCTTTCTTAATTAAATTAGTTGTTTTTGTCCATTTCTGCTATGCACACCACAGTGTTCTTTTTTATAATATACATGGCCATATAAGCTTTTATAACTTATATAATTTGATACAGGTCTTTTTTTTCCCCATGCACACAAGTAAGTAGGTCTGTTAAGAGGTCACTTTCCTCATCAAATTGAATTTTTATTCAGGCTATTATTTATAAACCAAACAGCACACATGCTGAGTTTTAAATACATAAAACTGAAACAATGAAGCCGCTTGAAGATGCTTTTCTGATATTGCTGAGGTTTGAAATGAAATGTGGGCTCTTGTAAGTAGATTGCAATGTACTTTATCTTGTTGAAACATTGGAAGCTCTGCCAATTCCTGCCGTGAGAAAAAAAAAAGCCTTCAATACAGTAAAAACAGCAGCAGATGGGTTTCAAAACTCAACTCGAAAAAGCACTTGTCCCATAAACTTGACCTGACAATGCAAATACACAATGCAGTAAAATATTGCATAATTACTATACTGATATATATATAACTAATTAGAATGATTTCAATCTCTTGAAAGGTTCAGAATGTGTTCACATTTTGATGTGTAATTAGGTTAAATGAGCTCCGATTTGAAAGTGTTCACATTCTAGGTGATGTCATAAATAGAATGATTAGACGTGGTGCGATACGGCTCTTTTTCTAATAATCCATGTCGAAACGAAGCTGAAGAGCAACAGGATTAGCTCTAATCACTCGAGGCCTCTGGTTTGAAGTGTTCTGCCTCTTCAAACTCTTCAACTTAATAATGCTTTTCGAAAAATCGGAACAGTTTATTGCGAACAATCAACGTGGCCTAATTACGACACGTTTTGCAACAAAATTTTCCACCCGACAAAACGCATAGTGCTTAGATCTAGTAGGACTTCCCCATTATGTTGTCCTTCATAAATTTTAGTCTAACAAACAAACACTAAAAATTATTATTTTTTTTTTATATATCAAGTCAAGTCACCTTTATTTATATAGCGCTTTAAACAAAATACATTGCGTCAAAGCAACTGAACAACATTCATTTGGAAAACAGTGTCAATAATGCAAAATGATAGTTAAAGGCAGTTCATCACTGAATTCAGTTATGTCATCTCTGTTCAGTTTAAATAGTGTCTGTGAAATCATTTGCAATCAAGTCAACGATATCGCTGTAAATGAAGTGTCCCATTATGTTATTAAAAGTCTTATTCTAAATAAATAACTAGTTTGTGATTGAAGAAATGGAGTATGTCACCATTTTCTCCCAAACTGATAATATGCACAACAGAACAGCTTGTTTTTATATGATAATCTGGGGTTTTCTGATGCCAAAACCCTGACTCGTCTTCCCTTGAGGATCCTAAACCCAGAGTCGTGAATGAGGATCCATTGAGGTGTTCCCCTGTTTTGCACAGGATGTGATGGAGACCAACTGGCTTTTTACAGCCCCTGAGCATGACTTCCTTCATAAAGTCACCTCTTCTGGGATCTCCAGACCTTGTAAAGCTGACCATTTGTCCCCGACAAATTAGCTCTGCCTCAGTGGAGCACCGCAATAAAAGCCCTTCACTCATCTTTTAGCAGCTCGATGTTGCCTTGTCATGTCCGGCTCTTCCTCGCTCGTTTCTCACGTTAATTACAGGGAGACGCTCGCTCCACAAGGACGAATCTTAGAAAATCAATTTATCGAGGAAGTTTATTACTTGTTAATTTAATTTCAAAGTCCTCATTTTTCAATGGCACTTCCCTGTGGTTTTGCCAATTCCATTCTGCTTCGTTTTACAGTGCTTGTTTATATATATTTTTTTTTTTGTTGTTTTTGAGCACTTTACTGTGTGTCTTTTCTAAACACAAATACAAATTTGCTTCAAAAACCGGGCTAATTTCTCAGAGAGCCGGTAATTTTCCTCATGAACTCGGGTGTCTAGACATTACCACAGAGCAAGGAGGTGTGAGGTTTACAACACTGCTGTCATTTCAAGTCATTAGCTGTCACTTTTCACTCTTTCAAGGAAGGAAAGAGAGAAGCCCCCCATGATAAGAAACCGCGTCAGCCATTTGCCCTGGAGTGCGAATCTGCATATCACAGGTTTAGTCTGGGATGAAAGGGCTTCCTGACAGCTGCTCCACCTTAATCCGGACACTGACTGAGACTTTTAGAGAATATACCTTGCTTTGATTTTGTGTTTTTGGTTTAATATCTCTAAGGGGTATGATCAATGTAATCAAAGAGGGGTTTTGCAAGAACTGAATGCTTTAAAAGCATTTGAGTGTCTGGAATTGATTAAAGATATTAAACAAAAAGATGGGAATTTCTGTGACAATACCTAGAAAATGTATCGTTTTAAGACTAGAAGTAGACTGGGTGAATCCACACTAAACTAAAAGAAACTACACTGCACTAGACTAAATTAAATTAAATTAAATTAAATTAAATTAAATTAAATTAAATTAAATGTACAATAAAAATACATATTCAGTTGAAATTATAGTCAGTATATCACCATTTAAATAAAAAAAAAAAAGTATTTTATTTTTTATTTTATTTAAGGTGTATTTTTTTGTACTGGTCAATGCACTTTTTTTATTGTTGTATACTATTGTGTTATAGTAATATTTTTAAATTTAAATGCTTTACTGTAAAAAAAGATTTTTAATGTTTTTAAGAAAGAAGTCACTAACCCTGCATTTATTTGTTCCCAAATACAGAACAAATTAAAAATAAAAAATAAAAATAAAAAATAAAAATAATATATATATATGCTATTTAAAATACATGTTTATATGTGAATGTATTATAAAATGTAATTTATTCCTTTGATAACAAAGCTGAATTTCTAGCATCATTACTCTACTACTACTACTACTAATAATAATAATAACAATAATGAATGTTTTTTGAACAGCAAATCAGTATATTAGAATGATTTCTGATGGATCTGAAGTGAAAAAATAGTTAGCTAGGAATTTCAACTATATGTTAGCTAACAGTTTTTTGGATTTGAAAAGGCCTCTTTAATGACCTTCTTTCGTTGAATGTGGTGATAAACAGTGTTTCTGTGCTGTCTGTAATCACACGCTCTGTATTTTGTAGAGTCACTCATGGAACAGGAAGTGAGAGAGACTGTGGTCTCAAGAAGACACCAGGCACCAGGATGTGAACCTTCCTTATCTAGCTGAGGTCATGCTGTCAGATCGCCATCAGTCGAGTCAATTTGCTTCGGAAAGTACATTTGTATACGTGTGTGTGCGTGCGCGCGCTGTGAGAGTGAGTGAATTCACACCATCCCTTGGAGTCTCAATGAAATTCGCAGCTCAACTGTCAAAGCAGATGTACCTGTTAAACAATGATTTGCTCTGTTTGCATAATTTGGTACGGTGAAAGTATAAATGAAAACTGTGACAGTTTGTATTTGTGTGATCCAAATGAAGGATTCAGTGCTACTGGTTATAAAAGAGCAAGATGGGAGTCTTTACACACTTTTCTCCAGTGAATACCATCCCGAGGCTGTTAAATGGGCAAAACATCAATAATTATGAAAAACATCAGTCAAACAGCAAATATGGGGAAACATAAGTGACCACTAGTCATAGGAAAACCATTCAACCATCTTTCAATTAAAATTACATTTAGGCTATTATTACTTTCAAACAGTAAATTATTTCTAAAGCAAAAAATAACCTTAATTAGTTCCTTAAAAACTAACAGCATCCATTCAGAATAACCAAATAAATAAGTATATAATAATAACAGTAATAAAATACTTCAATTTTAGTCGACGTTCCCCCTTTGGTAGATAGAGTTGAATTGGAGAACGCTGTTGAGTAAAAGAACAGAACGCATGACAGAACAGATACAATTAAGTGTGGGAACGACTAATGAAGCGCAGCTCCTGTGGTGAAGCCATTTGAAATGTTCACACTCTCCCCGTCATCTCTCAGCGCTTGTTTTGGAGGCCTTCCATACTCGCCTGCCGGCTTCTGGATAATTTAATGTGAGGGATATTATTATTTAATCAAGTATCAGGAAATCAGCCAGTGTTAACACATTGAGCTGTCAGGAGAGAAGAATAGCAGAACTAGAACAGCAATAATCATTAAAACCGGTAGGGGGGAAGAAGTTCATTTCTTATGATGTTCTATGTGTATTCGTTGAAAGAAAATTGCATCATAATGACCTTCGGCTTTATTACGCTGCTATTGATTGGTTTGGAATAGAAATGTTGCTAGTGGAAGGAAGGAAAAGTCAGTTTGTAAAAAAAAAAACTAAAATAACAAAAAATACAAAAATAATGATCAGAAGCAATTAAAAAAATAAAATTGTGGAGGACACCATACAACTGCTAGCCTTTTAAACTCCAGGCCAGTAGGTGGTGTAAGTGCATGTTTTGGTTAAGAAGAATAAGCTTCAATATAAGCATTAATTTATTATACTTTTGGCGATTTATTAAAAGTTAAATCAAATGAAACAATTAAAGTGTCTGAATAGATTTTTTTTTTAATTGCTTGCATTTCATGAAAACAAAACATGTCTTTTAGAATCATATAATGTAAAATGTTCTATTAATTTTATATTTATATAAAATGTGGATAGCACAGCTTAAATAATTTTGTTTTCGAAGAATATGCTAGTAATTTTGACATTTTTTTTTCAATATTTTATAGCGTTAAGACCTCTATTTTCTCTCCATTTATTCTCGCATTGCAAAAATAGATGTTAAATTTAATTTTTTCCATTTAAACTTATAAATTCTCAGCTAACCGGAAATGTTCTCAGAACTAATATATATATATATATATATATATAGATAGTCAAAAATAATTACAACCAAATGGGTTGGTTGCTTGTTTATAACTATAAGATGGCAATTTTAGTAGCGACTCCTGTATTCCAAAGAAAGGAAGGCCAAGAAGGCCAAAATGACTCAGGAAGATGTGCTATTTCACATAAATGGTTTAGTGTAGTGTCCTGTACCAAAAAAATGACACATCATTATTCTTGTCCACCTGCAGAAGAAACATTGACCCTCTTGGAAATGGACTTGACCTCTCTGGTCCCTTAAAGATCCTGCAATCACAAGGCTCGGCTTGACCCCAAGAGCCCAGTCAGACAGAAGCCCTGTCACTGGGGGTCACATCAGCGACCAACTCCACCAAAAGCCTGCTTAACCTCAAGCCCAAATGCACCGAGAGAAACCAAGCAAGAATAATCGCTTCTGACTGCTCCTCCACTGACTTCGATTAAGGAGAAAACGAGGAAAACTGGCCATATGTGCTTGTGGTGGGCGAGGAATGCCACACATTTTGTTTTTAGAACAAGGAGGTGGAGGGAAGGAGATCATGTTGAAAAGGTTTCGTATGATGCCAGCTCCAAAGGAGATGCTTCATGCTTTGTTTGAGCTATTTTTAATGCTGATTATCTAGGGCACGCAGAACAGACCTTGGTCATTATGTGATCGTTGCCCTTACGAAAACGTCTGCGAGACACATGTATCTACATGTGCAATAGACTGCCAGTTTTCAGATACACCCAAAGAGCAACCCAGATCTCGGCAGCTTTCTTTGTTTAAAGCGAATCTGACATGCATTAAACCAAAGGATAGATTCTAGCTCTCTTACGCGATTCATAATGAAGGTATCCTTTCCCTCACATCAGTCTGCTTTCGCTTCCTGTGATCGGCTTCATGGGAGTACCTCACACATGTTTTTCAGTCATTGGGTCACTGCCTACAAATTATTACATATTGTTGAAGTCAAAGAATACAGCCTTGGATGATTTTGAAGAGCTATGAAATAAATGTCATCGTAATCAGTGTGTCTTGAGACATTGCGGCCAAATCCACCCGTGGCACCCGCATTGGGGCGGTCTATTGGGAAAACGACTTCGCTTTTGTTCATGGCGGATCCATGAGGTTCACATTAGGCATACTAGCGCATAACTTAAATTTAACACACAGAAAAACAATGACATTAAATGGTCAGTGACGCCAACATTAGTTCCACAGTGCTATGTTGATACTGTTCAATCTCAAAGGGATAGTTCAACCAAAAGTGAAAATTCCGAATTAAAATTCAAAATGATTGAAAACTGTCAAAGGTTGAGGAATTAGCATATGGTTTTGCAGATTTGGTGCATGGTTCTGCTGTTTGAGTGTAAGGTTTCAGAAATCAAGTGACAATTGAAGATCTTGTGTGTAAGCAGTTGGAAAAATAGATATCCCAAATCTGTCCTCTAGTTCTGTCTTATGCCACTGTGCATATGTGTCTTTAACTATCCAAATGTCCATCCCCACTGGAGAAATATCATTCCATTACAGAATAAAGATGACAAGATGAGTACAGACAGTCCATATCTTCTCTACAGCTCTGGGATGTCAAAGTAATCAGTCAGTCTCCACCACGACTTTCCTTCAATCAGGTTAAACAAGAAAGTTCTGTTTTCAGTGAAATCTTTGTTCCAAGAGTCGTTTTTTAACATCGAATCTTTATTCTTCATCTCTAACAACTCTAAGATGACCCTTTCTTTGGCCGTATGACATCCAACTGTCAAGCAAGTAAATAAGTACAGTGAGAAAGCCTCTATGTGTGTGTGATCTTCTTCTGTCAGTGAGAAAATTGCTCTTCTTAGAAGCGTTCGATGGCCACGGATCAATCAGAATCTTTGTTCCTCACTGGGTTTTCCCCAAGAACAGATTGAGGACACATTGAGTCCCACTTTAGCTGATCAGAGTCTGGTTGTCAGATGCGCCCATTGAGTGGCACCTTTTGAAGTTGGATTAAATGTTTTAACATGCATGTGTTTAGAAAAGGCAATAAACTTTGAACAAGGCGAACTAGAGAAAGAGAGACAGAAAGATGTTCTTGTAAGTTTAGCGAGTGTGGGAGCAGGAAAAGAGAAGAGGGGGAGAGAACGGAGAATTAATTCCCCAAGAGGGATCCCGCCCGGGCATTAATCTTCACCGTTTGACAGCCCTGAAAGTTTTTTAGAGAAGCACTGTTTCCTTGAGCCATTATAATGCTTCACTCAAGCAAAACCCCCTTTTAGACGGGTGGGGTGGTCCCTGAGGGAGGACTCCTGTTTGATTCGGCACACCGCTGCCTCATGGAGGCCAATGTTGGAGGGTTAGGAGGGAACAGGAAGCTACGGACACGCTCACCGTGTCCGCTTCACACTACTCTCCCCTTGTCTGATCTGCTCTGAAAGTAAATGATAAGCAGTGTACACATCCCTGGACATCCTGTGGAATCTCTTTTAACTTTCAGGAAGAATATTACTCAATGTCCAAGAGAACAGACTCATCAGCGCATGCTGTTCATGTTATATATATATACATTGGAAAAAGAGGGCTTTGTTTTGGTAGGGGAAATCATACCTACATAGTATTTTTGAGAACTGTTCTCTTACTTTTCACTGTGATCAGAATTACAATTATTTGGCAGCATGATGAGAAAACAGGTGAACAAATATCTCTATTTCCTGGATTTCCTTCTGTAGTCATGTATTCATCTTTTATACCCCTTTTTACACGATTAATTATAATTCTCAGGAGTCCCCAGAATGTGTCTGTTTACTTTTAGCTCAAAATACCTCACAGATCATTTATTTCATTTTGAAAAAAAAAACTTATTTTGAGTGGAAGCAGAAACTTGCTGTTTTTGTGCATGTCTCTTTAAAAGCAAATGAGCGGCTGCTCCCCGCCCCCTTTTCCAGAATAGGGCAGTGCCTTTACAGCTCCTTTTGCGATAGACCTCCAACAGTCTGTGAAATCATGCGTTTTAAACCATAGCGGTTTAAATTCTGATAAACAGTTTTCTGAGCTCACACATCTGAAGTATGCACACAGAAAGCGGTGTACTCTTTTATGTCTTATTGTGCTTAAACTACATCAGCTACAAAAGCACCATCGGTTATGTTTGTGAAGGGAAACAGCTGGGAAAGAAATCACATTTATATTAGATCTGTGTATTAAAGCTGTGGTAGGGAACTTTTGACGCTCTAGCGGTTAATAAACAGAACTGCTTGCGTCTTGTGGAAGAACATCGTAGCCGGAACTACTTCTCTCTGTTTATGTCTATGAAGAATCACAAAGGTACTGGGTTACTCCGCCGCGGTACCCCCGAAGCAATCTAAAATAGTCCGAATATAAACACTTATTATAGGTGCACCCTAGTGATTCAGGACAAGCTAAAAACACGGTTTGGAAAATGGATTCATGGTGTACTCGCTTATTATGTTCATTTTTCTACATTTTGAACACAAACAAAGTTACGGACCGCAGCTCTGATTGGTTGTTTTTTACCGGGAGCGATGGAGTTTCTGCAAATGGCAATAGGACACTGGGAGGAGCCAGAGGAGCTTGATTTTTTTCACAGATTATCTGTCTCATATTCTACTGTCATGACATAATGACAGGTTTAATAAATATGTAAAAAAATATTTTTTTACAAAAGTTCCCTACAGCACCTTTAAGAGACAACAGTATACTAGACAGTACCTTCACTGTTAATATGAGCCAAACAAAATAAAAAATGAAAATAACTCAAAGCTTTTGATTAATCTCTGTAGCTCTAATAAGAAGCTATTTCTTTCTTGAATGTAGCTTTTAAATGCTCTAGCCTGAAGATAAACATGGTGGATTGTGTGCTAATACAGCAGTGTCCATCAACAGTCGAGGGCGGGGCTTGTAAAATGTGACTTCACTGCTTGATTAATGATTTATTGTGATTAAAAAAGGAGCAGGTAGATTTTTACCATTATAGGGTGGTAAAACAGGTTTATGTTCAAACAACATGTAAAAGTGAATTTTGCATGACAGGTGCCATTTAAATTCTGCTAATTTATTGCCTTTTCAATATCAAGCAGCTAAAAACCCTCAGTATATATCTGCATAAAGGAAACCTAGCAATTACTCTCTCAGTAATATCATTAATGGTAAATGGTGGTCAACAGGAAGTTAGAAGTGAGAACTTCACCCAGTGGGAATGGGAGTTCCTGTGCTTCCTGTAGAAGGGCAAAATATCCTCCTGTCTGGCACAGACTCTCGAATGCACCTCATACACACAGCTCATTGTCTGTCTGGTTCTGCTGCAATGCTCTGACAGGGCTGCCAAGGGACTGTGCTTGCTGTCACTGGATGTCCTTCAAAGAGAAACAGCCCAGATCCTCTCTGTCTGGCAAAGAATTTAAATTCAGCCCAGCCACAAGCAAGGGTCAAGGCCGCTGACCATTGCAAAATCAGCAAACAAATTCGTTTCTTAACCTGTAACAGTTCAAGGACAGTTACTGTCTGTAAACAGAAGCGATAGAATGGAAAATTTATTATGTATTTTGACATAAGCATGGAGTCTTCATTTGATACGCAAGTATGCAACGCACTTATCCTCTGGAAACTAGCACCAGTTGTACTCAAGGTCTCTTTCCTATTTGCACTGCTGACGCTTACAAATCTACAGCTTTGTGTGGTCGGCGCTGGTGGTTGAAAGCTTAGAAACGCGCTGCATAGTATCACCTTGATGACTGCTCAGTTGAAACCCTTGGTTAATTACTCTCCAGTTCTTTCCTGTTTCACAAGGAAAATGGGCCAAGTTTCCACTCTTCGAATCCTCTTGTTTGAAGTGGACCGCTCTCCAGTTCTCCTTTTCTTTAGCTCATCCACATTCAAGCACTGCCTAGTCTCTTAAATAACACAGCCCCTTGCCATTGTTCCCTTGTGGGCACCTTTGACCACATTTTGAGGGCCTATAAAGGATGCACACTGGAATGTGCCCACACTGGGGCTTCAACGTAGCAGGGAAAGCGTTTGTTTAATTGCCTGTAATTATCTTCAAATTGGAAGGGGTGAGGGAACACTGCATGTGTGCTCAGCTTGCCGTGGCTCGTTACATCCGAGAGTACGTTGAGTAAATCCGAGCAGTATGGGAGATGCGTAGCTAAACCAACACAGAACTGTGGCATCAAGCCACTGGGAAACGAATGCGCCTGTTCGAAACTACAACACAAATTGTTGTCCTCTATATGGCCATGGATGCATGCCAGTGCAAATTCCGTATTTTTCATTTTTCCATCTCTTTCTGCGACTTTGAACTGAGCAGTAAGTGGCAGTTGGATTTTCATGGGGATTGATGCATGTACTTGTATAACAAACAAATTGTTGGGACTAGGGGTCCATGTGAAAGGCATTAACAAAACCAAAGGCATAGATCATCCATGGTTCATACTGCTGAAATGCCCCACCATGAAAAGATTACGATCTAAGACACCGATGCATACTTGCTTTCTGCACCAAAGCCAGACCTTTCATGACAAATGGAATAAGCACAATCGTGCCTTGAAATGGGCATATTGGCTTGGTTCTGTCCACCCAATCCATCGAAACACTGTCCATCATCATCAAAAGCGCATTAATAGACAGGACACAGCGATTGGATGCAGTGCTGGTGATGGATTGGTCCAACAGCCATGCTTGGGGTGCATTTCGAGAGACTCCAACACCAGATGCCATCATAGACAGATGAAAGTGTTGGCCTGGCCTGACCCAGAGATTCTCAGTCTTGGGATGTGCACAGTCCAGACACATGCAACCCAAGCCTGACTGAATGATTGAATGAAACTGCCCCTTGAAACAACGTCACCCCTCTTGGTTTGGCTGTTCAAACCCCATTAAAAGGCAAGATGATACATAACCCAAGTTATGTAGGGGGGGGGGGGGGGGGGGTATTTGACCCTAATGTTGTCAGATTTGTGTCATGCCTGGCATCAAAAAGACATCTGGACGGCAATGGGAAAATTGTAGGACCTTTCTCTATCTCTCAATACTGGTCAGTTGAAGTGTTGATAAGGAAAGGACAGTGAGAAGAAAGGACACTACAGTTTCTTGTGTCTATGTGAATAATGGCCAGGCTTGGGTGGCCTTGGGATCCAGTTGAGCAGATCAATACCTCATAATGTTAACAAGTATCCCCCCTTTGTATTACCATAAGAAATCTATTAACGATTTCCTCCTATTATCACCCTTTTATGGCAGTTGAGACAACCAATCAATTCATAACAGAGAAGTAAGAATGACTAAAAAATAATTTATATATATATATATATATATATATATATATATATATATATATATATATATATATATATATATATATAAATATTATATTATATATATATACAGTATATAATAAATTAATCAATTTCAGAAATAAACAAAGTGCACTTAGGAATCAAAGTTAATTGTCATCGTGTGTGCCTACTCTTGATCGTTCTATGTGTAATGGGTTTTAATCCAACACCCTTTTCAGAAAAAAGTATTCCTTTGATGTGGTTGATTTAAAGAACTTTCTTGAGGCTATGTCAAAACTTGTTTTACAGTTCAGCATGGTTTGACATTTTATCATTCAGACAATAATAGTCAGTTAAAAAAATGTTGGCTGAAGGAGTGTGAAGAAATTATGCCTTTTACTTAATAATAAATCTACCATTGAACTCTACCTGAGGTTAAAGTTGAAATAAGTGTAGATGTATTTGTTGTTCTTAAGAAATTAATTAATTAATTTATTTATTTATTTATTAATTAATTAATTTATTTATTTTTTATGTGGTGCCAGCTCTTCATGCATTTACATAAGGGGAAGGGATCTCAAATCCCTGTTTGATGTGACACATGTGGAATTTTCATCAAAGCCCTAATCTAAATAAGTGTTAATGCTACCATGACAAGGATTAATGGTACAGGGGGAAAAGCTACGGGTGTGTCCCTACAACCTGCAAAATTCTCATTTCCTCCATGAGAAATCAAGCTCTAAAATCTGATTGGATGAGCCATATGCAAAGCCTTAGTAAAATAGACTTTGTAAATTTTTTTAATTCTGTACACGATTTAATTAAAATGAGGGAACTTATTATCATAAAGAGAGCACAATTTACTTAAAATGAGGGAAAGAATTGGTAAATTGTGCACATTATCATGACTTTTTTTTCTGCATGTCATGTAGGTTTGTGTGCAAATATTTATTTATTTTTTATTTTATTCTAATGAAAACTTTTCAGTGTTTCAGTACATTGTTGTTGGGTAAACTTTCCATGAGTGCATTGGAATTTATCTCAATGCAATCTTCTCGTAAGACGCAGGAATTTGTAATTGAGGTGCATTATGGGATTAAATGAGTGCAATATTACACTTAAATAGTACACTATGTAAGGGAATGCTTTCTGGCAGAGCCCTGGTCTTTTCCTGATTTTCTCCCTCTTTTTCCATGTGTTTCATCTTGTATGGGCTATGGGGGGAAATCAATTAATCACAAGTTATTCATGCATTACAGGGATTTTATCTAAATTCGGAGAATTAAAGCACTTAGCTTTGTGTTATAACTGATAGCACCCCTTAACCACAGCATGACCTCTCATGGTTTATTGTTTAATTTTATTTTAAAAGATAAAAGATATGGTAATCATGGTAGTTGTGCAAACACTCCTATTTGTTGAGTGACTTCTAAACCTCTTAACTCTTATATTTATGATTAGTGGCACAAATAGGCTTGGATTATCCCTTACCCAGACCCAACAACTTTTGAACTTATATATAAACCCAAAAGGGGGTTGAGGAGGTGTAATACGCTTAGTAAAGAGGGTATACCATATCGTCTTCCCCTCCAGATGTGTGGCCGGGGGCCGGACGGTGTGTGTGTACAGCACGCCTCGGTTCTGGTGGTCTAGTGCACTGAGGAATGTCACACTTGCTGGCACTTGACTCCACTGACCTGTCACAATGACGAATGGTGTGATACAGACCCCCACGGTCCCAAAGCGCACAGATCCCTTGAGCAAACGTAAAACCATTCCTCACACGAGATCTCTATTAAGATTTTATTTTAAGCCTTCCCACCATGTCATAGTTCATGTATATGTCCCACATAATTCATTACCATTTGTTTTGCAGTGGTCAGCATTATGCTAAACACATAACTTGATGCCATTATGTAAAACGGGAATTGAAAATAAATAAACTCGATTTCTGCATTACTGGAATGAATGTGAACGTGTATTTTAGACTTAGATTGTGTTTCCCAGGAACAGACTGGTTTCACTTCCTGACCGGTGTTAATTTATGTTAACTGCTCAGAGGGTACGCTCCAATTGCAATCAATGGAGCCATGGCCGTGAGCCAGAGATTGACCAGTATTGAAAATCTTTTTCACTTTCCTAACTTTTCACCAGGCAACCCGCAATATGAGATCGAAGCCTGTGACCCTGCAATTGATTTATTTGTTTTTTCAATAAAACTGCTTTTGCTGCATTGTGTGATGTATGGACCTGGGGTGCGTTTCCCAAAACCATAGTTGCTAAGAAAGTTAGTTGCAATACAATTTCCCATTGCCAACCAGCTAAGTTGCTAACAGGTTAGCAACTATGGTTTTGGTAAACGCATCCCTGGTGAGCGTGCGATGCAATGAATTTGGCTTAAGTGTTTGGATTTCATGATGCTGTTTCATTCATATTTTCCACAGGCTTTTTATCCTGGAATTTAAATTTCTCTCAGCAAAAATGCAAACCCATTCCCACACTGGGCGCTCCACAATTTACCTCACTCCCAGCGGAGTAAGACACACAAACACTCGTTCTCTGTCTCCCTCTCTTCACACGCACATATGCACACACTAAATACCATCCTTCTGGGGAAGGATTTCTTTTCCCTTTGGTAAATCTTCTGGTAATCACACACATATATCAGTGTAAGCTTTCTGTGTCAGCGCTAAAGACATGCAGTGGAACATTTCTATGCAAAATACAAGGCGGTCATTTAAAATGTTGAGAGGGTTTTGTAAACGACATTAACTTGACAGTCACTTTTTCTGTTGTTTTCCTTCTAGCATGTTAAGAATTGCACAAAACTCACTAACATTGAAAGCTAGCATGCTAGTTGCTGAATTCAGCGCAGCGGTAACCTATATACTGTATGTTAGTTTTGCCTACTTGTCAACCCAACCTCGGGTTAAATATGGACTAACCCAACTTTTGGGGTAAAAATGTAATTAAAACAGTTGGGTTAGTCCACATTTGACCCAAAATTGGGTTGAAACAACCCAGCGTTTTTTAAATATATAAAAATGTGTTTCGCAGGTCCTGTCCAATAACATGCCAAGAAAGAGAAATTGGAAATGGAAGGTCAGGTTAAGCACAATGTGGGGTACAATATGTTCTGCAGTGTGTTCTTTTCCATATACTGCATATGTTGGCAAATACAGTATGTCATCTGGGTTATCCATCCGAACATTTTTTTTTTTTTTTTACACTGTTCCAACTGTATACAGCAGAAATAGTACAAAGGTAGCATGGCAACAGTAACTCAAAATGGCATAAAAAGTGAAAACCACCCGAGCTGCTATTGTTGCTTTTACATTGCATCTAACCACTATTTCATATTCACATCACTCTGCCAAATCTGGTGCCTGACAGTTAGGTTTCCAACTAAAAGTGCACAAACAGTAGAAGACTGCTACAGTAAAGTGTATGGAACACACAGTGTGTATGTGAAAATAAATGAATGAATTCATTAATAAACAATCACTAAACATCTACTATAATATATACTTTTTATCTTGTTTTGTTTATGCCCATTTTTATTAGTTTGACTCCTCGTGTTGAGAAGTTCAAACAAAATGTGAACTGCTCCGTTGCAAAGAGGTTAGCCAATCACAGCCAAGGTAATGTACTGTACATACATAAGTCTTAAAGGTAAAGTAGTTTTAATAAATATTTAATCTTTGGTCCTTTTAAAATACATCTTTAGATATCTTCATACACGAATCCATGATTTGTCATCTGACAACCACTGAGAATAATTTACATTTAAGTGTAAATTGTATAAGCAGAACAAATACTATGTTTTAAGAGCTTTCAAATGAAACTGCAGCTTTCGCTGATATCTGCATTGAATTACGTCCTGTGCTTCAACATCACATAACCTACTATTAAGAAAGCTGCAGCTGGCATCTCAGCGTTTAAAGTGGTCAGTCATCCAAGTTTAGACACTTAACACTCATTCTGTTCAGAAGTGGGCACTCTATGGTCCGTGATGGTCCACTTTCCTTAGGTCCTCACAATCCACAATCATGCAGTTGTTTTACTGTCCCACGCTGTTTTTCCTTCCCGGCACGCCGCTTTGATCTCTGCAGTGCTCTTGGGATTTAATTGGCCCTTTATTTGTGGAAGCAATGGACCCTGATAGTGCAGAAGATAAGAGAGGCTCAGCTGAATAAAAACAGTTGGCTACTATTAGGACTGGTCCAAGTGTCCCCCATGGGTTTACTGTGCTGAGCCCCAGACAGCAGCTAAACAGCCATCGTTCCCTGCTGTTCAGCGCAGCCGCTCTACAGTTAATTACAGTCTGTACCCAGTCTGAGAACCTACTAATAAAGAGCCCCATTTAATACCCTTAAATGTTCGATTTATTATAGTTATGTGAATCATGACGAAAGTTATCTATCTAAAGTATCTTACGTTCACTGTTAAAAGTGTCATGCGTTTGAGTCAAACCCTCATCCACAAGTGCTTTAATAGATACCCAAACCCCTGACGGGATATAGAGTTAGCAGCTTCGTGTCGGGCGAGCAAATGTCCCCTGTTCATCCTAATAACACATTTCCACTTTTGTATCGAGAGCCATTAACTATTTTGAACCTCAGCGTGGATGTAGGACGAACCGCCCACGTTATTAACAAAATGAGCAGGTCTCGCCCTCTTTCCGCTCGCTCTTCCTCTTTCTCAGAAGAGCATTAGGTTGACATGTGCTAAACTAGGTCAAATACTGAAGTTGTTAGAAGGAAAACATTGTTAGAAAGCAGCCTTACACGAATGTCTGTTTTGAAAGTTGGCTTCGTTTTAATGAAAGCGAAAGAGGACGGGACCAGGGTGCATGGAAAACTTATGGAGAGCTCTTTAAACATTTAAGTAGGGGCCAGGCGTCCTCGAATGTCCAGGAAGAAATATGGCTGGATGGGGGCCGTTTATTCTGAGGTTTTCATCCCTAAGCTGAATTCTGTGGAAATGGCTAACGCTTCAGAGTGACAAATCTGACTGGGCTCAGGGCAAAGACACTGCGACTCCCAGCATTTGTAAGTCTCTTCAGTATTAATGAAGCAGAAAGACGAGGATACTCAAGGCAGTGTTTCATCCAGAAATGAAAATGCTGCTGTTTATTCACCCTCATGTTGTTTCAAGCCTTTGACTTTCTTTATTCTTGGAATACAAAAAGACAAGTGTAAAACAGTGCTGCTCTAGAATGAATGGAACCCTGTTTCCAGAATAGAATAGAAATAAACCAACAAATGTAATTGTAGCAAACCAATGTAATTGTTTTCCTTACAATTTGATTTTTTTTTATTTCTCACAAACTCAGAATTATGAGGAAAACAGTCAGGATTTTAAAATAAATTGATGCATTTATTATTATTATTACTATGAAATAATATATACTTAATATATAATTAAATAATCTTTAAAGATCTGTTATATTTTACAGTTTTTAAGCAGTTCATATCTATACCGGCATTTTAAACATATTTCAACATATGTCTTTTTTTTTTTTTTTTTAACAATCACTTATTAGACACAGAGGAAAGTTATACTAATTTTATTTGATGAAATACGTTTCATTATTTAAATTTTGACATGAATGACTCAAAGTTTGGCCTGGAGCTTTTTTAGCTTAATATTCTTAGGGTGTTGCAGGTTAATGATCAAATTTTCATTACAAATGACGGCAAAATTGCATTGTTTTTTTTTGTCTTACTGACAGTTTAATGTTTCTTGCACTTTTCAAAAATTAAATGACAGTAATTTGGACAGTTGACCAGCTGTAAACCTTGAAAATCCCAGAATGGCCCAGTAGAAATCTTTGCCGGTAATAGCTGTTTATGACTGTCTGAATGAAGTTAATTAATGTGGCTGTCTGGCGAATGGCAAGGGACCATCTAAAGACAGAATGTCTAAACCAGCACCTGTTTGTGTTGGCCAAATTGACCATACTGCAAGCTGGCTTTCCAGACACTCTCGCCAGGTAACGGTGGGAAGCAGAAACACTCAATCCCCCTCAGCACCCTCAAACACCAGCCAAAGTCAACCGCGTCTCCCTCCAAACGCTTATAGCCCCCTGACCAGCGGAAGAGCAGCATTCGGGACTCCAGCTAATGGATGTGACATGCATCACAGAAACCCATTTCAAAAAGTGTAAAGACGTTTAAGAAGAAGTTTTAAGAAGACCAGTTGCAAATTATGGGGTGTTTTGTGGACAATCACTTAAGGCTTCAAACTCCTCAAAAGAAACATTTTCTTCAATTGACATATTTATTAAAAACATACAGTTACTTAAACATATTCCATGAATAACATGTTTTTAGTTCATTTTAATCATTAGGCAACATAAGAGTATGAAATCTAGTAAATCTGAATAAAGTGTAACTAGCTAACTAATCTCAATGTGACAATATCTCAGTAATTTGGCATAATCTTTTATTATTATTTATTATCTTATAAAAAATGCAATAGCTGCATTTATGCTTAGTTTAGTATAGTAAAGTATATATATATATATATATATATATATATATATATATATATATATATATATATATATATATATACAGTGGGGATTGAAAGTTTGGGCACCCCTTGCAGAATCTGTGAAAATAAGAGAGATCATACTAAATGCATGTTATTTTTTATTTAGTACTTTCCTGAGTAAGATGTTGTACATAAAGTATTTTAATATTTATTCCACAAGACAAAAAAAATGCTGAAATTATTAAAATAACCCCACTCAAAAGTTTGGGAACCCTTGGTTCTTAATACTTTGTTCTGTTACCTGATGATCCTCGACTGTCTTTCTGTTTTGTGATGGTTGTGCATGAGTCTCTTGTTTGTTCTGAACAGTTAAACTGAGCAGCGTTCTTCAGAAACATCTTTAAGGTCCTGCAGATTCTTCAGTTTTCCAGCATCTTTGCATATTTGAGCCCTTTCCAGCAGTGACTTTATGATTTTGAGATCCATCTTATCACACAGAGGACATTTGAGGGACTCAAACACAACTATTTAAAAAGATTCAAACATTCACTGATGCTCCAGAAGGAAACAAGATGCATTAAGAGCTGGGGGAAAACTTTTGGAATTTGAAGATCAAGGTAAATTGTACTTAATTTGTGTACCGGGAAACATACAAGTATCTTCTGTTGCTTACGAAGGGCAGAACTAAATGGAAAACAATTATATTTCAACAAAATAAGACAAATTTGGCCATCTTCATTGTGTTCATAAGTTTCCCCCCCCCCCAGCTCTTAATGCATCTTGTTTCCTTCTGGAGCATCAGTGAATGTTTGAATCTTTTTAAATTCAAAATTACTCATATTTTCACAGATTCTGCAAGGGGTGCCCAAATCGAGCCCCACTGTGTATATATATATATATATATATATATATGATTTTTCTGCTTAGAGTCCTTATTCTTGCCAAACATAAAGCACAAAATTAACAGCATACAAAAGAAGACCCCAGAGTCCTTCAAGACCATGTGTTAAGATCAATAAATCTCTTAAAATATTAGATCATTTGACTTTTTATTTATTTATTTAATATTTATTTATTTTTGATAATATTTTATAAAAGGCATAGCATGTTATATAGTGTGATGCAATGACAAAAACTAATCAATAATGCTGGTTCAGTGCAAAAAAAATGGTAATAAATTACTGCATTTAACCCAGTGCACTTCAGTCAATGGTAGCCACATTTACTGTCAATTGTCCTGAATATAATGATGCATTTAGAGCGAATGTAATGATGATGGAAGCAAAGATTACGAAAAGTCTTTATTTCAGGTTGCACTAATAGAGCCTTAAACTTCTCCTATTTAGTCACAAGTCACTTGAACTTGCGCTCCCTATTCTCTGGACGGCTGACTTCCCTTCACCTTCAAACATGACAGCCTGACACCGAGCTCGTACATGCCCTCCAAACAAATGACAGCACAGCTGTTCTGATTTCCACCATCCTACTCTACTAGAATTAAGACTGAGGTTATGACTCTTATTTTCCCAATCCGGAGCTAGATTCACTGTATTTTTGTATTTAACGCCCTCAGCTGAGCTTGAGTTAATGATTCAATGTACGTTTTTAACTCTGTTTTCTTCACACATATCAGTGGTGCATCTCAGCAGCTTGTCCTGTGATACTGAGGCCTATTTTCTACCAGACATCAAGTGCCTGAATGTAACTGCAGTCCTATAATTTGGCCTGTAGTAGGTAAGTGACAATTTAGGATGAAAAATAACAACTTACCAAATAGGATCCAGAAAATAGCCATCGATGTGCCCAGCCACGCCGATTTATCTGGAGCTGAAAAGTCCTTATTTCAGCACTCAATTGATGTTGAGTTTTGACAAACAAAATTAATGTGAATTATGAACTGCAGTACAAAACCAATGTACACAATGTGCTAAACAGAGATTATGTGTTTTTGTCGCAAAACTAATCACAAGAAAGAAGCAATTTTGTCTCGTTGGTCCAAAATCCCAATCCATGAATGTGTATTTTAGAAGTAAAAATACTTATTTTCTCCCTATAGAACTTATAAACCATTACAGTCCAAACTATTGTGAGCAATGGTAAACGCTTTTGTTGAAGTCATCATATGGCAATATTTAAATCAGAATGTTGTGATTCACCTCATAGCTGGGCTGGTTTGGTTTGAGAGTACCGATATTGAAGACCGTTTCTTCCACTAGATAAAAAGATAAAACAAGATAATTACTATTATTTATATCGCAATACTGAGTTTTCTTGAAACTGCAAGTTATAAAGTCAGAATTTTAGGATACAAAAGTTAAACTAAAAAAGTTAAACCAGGGTTCCTCAAATATTGGGGGCCAATGTGCTGCAGATTTAAGCTCCAGTGTCATGTACGGTGATACAAGAAGCACGGGAGAGATCCAAATGCAGGTAAAAGGTTTTATTGAGGGGCAATCCAAAAGAGTAAACAGTCCAGGCAGGGTCAAAACCAGAAAATCCAAAAACATAAAAACAAAAACAATAACACACGGCAAGAGCAGACTCTGGAAAATATCATACATACAACAAGGACTCCGTGACAAAGACTCAGACAGACCGGGTATTTATACACAGAAGGATAATGGGGAAACAGGAGACAGGTGGGGGAACAATCAATTAACTAAAACAAGGAGGAAGGTGACCAAATAAGGGAACAGGAAGTGATAAGATGACAGACACCGTGGGAACGGAGGACACCTAGTGGACACTCAGGGAACACGACCCAGACACTGTGACAGAACCCCCCTCTACGGAGCGGCTTCCAGACGCTCCACGATAGACAACACAGAGACCAGGAGGGAGGCGGACAGGCGGAGGCTCAGGGGGAGAAGCCCCCCAGGGCGGAGCAGATGACCACCACGCCCCTGTGGTCAATGCCGGAGTCCAACTGGGCGGAGCAGAAGACAAGCACGCCCCTGTGGTTGAGGCCGGAGTCCCCCAGGGCGGAGCAGCAGACCACCCAGTGACTTGACTTGACTCTGGAAGTTCAACGGTGACCCGCCTTGTCTCTGGAAGGTCCCCGGTGACTAGCCCTGACTCTGGAAGGTCATCGGTGACTGGCCCTGGCTCTGGAGGATAATCGTTGACCGGCCCTGGCTCTCGAGGGTCATCGTTGACCGGCCCTGGCTCTGGAGGGTCATCGGTGACTGGCCCTGACTCTGGAGGGTCCACAAACACCTGACTCGAATCAGGAGGGTCCACATACACCTGACTCAACTCTGGAGGGTCCGCTGGCACCTGACTCGACTCTGGAGGGTCCACATACACCTGACTCAACTCTGGAGGGTCCGCTGGCACCTGACTCGACTCTGGAGGGTCCGCTGGCACCTGACTCAACTCTGGAGGGTCCGCTGGCACCTGACTCGACTCTGGAGGGTCCGCTGGCACCTGACTCGACTCTGGAGAGTCCGCTGGCACCTGACTCGACTCTGGAGAGTCCGCTGGCACCTGACTCGACTCTGGAGGGTCCACTGGAACCTGACTCAACTCTGGAGGGTCCACTGGAACCTGACTCGACTCTGGAGGGTCCACTGGAACCTGACTCGACTCTGGAGGGTCAACTGGAACCTGACTCGACTCTGGAGAGTCCGCTGGCACCTGACTCGAGGCCCTCCCACGTAAGCCCCGAGTCGAAGGGGGGCCATGGTGGAGAGCGATGCTGAGCTTCCTCTCACCCATCTCCTCCTCGGCGACCTCCCCTGGTCCCGCGAAATTCGACCAGGCGGGTTCCCTCAAAGCGATCGCTTCTCTCCCGCTCGGTGGCTGGGGAAGAAGCGTTAACTGACATACCGCTGGATCTCTGCATGACGGAGTCCTTCTGTCACGTACGGTGATACAAGAAGCACGGGAGAGATCCAAATGCAGGTAAAGATTTTATTGAGGGGCAATCCAAAAGAGTAAACAGTCCAGGCAGGGTCAAAACCAGAAAATCCAAAAACATGAAAAACAAAAACAATAACAAATGGGAAGAGCAGACTCTGGAAAGTATCATACATAGGACAAGGACTCCATGACAAAGACTCAGACAGACCGGGTATTTATACACAGAAGGATAATGGGGAAACAGGAGACAGGTGGGGGAACAATCAATTAACTAAAACAAGGAGGAAGGTGACCAAATAAGGGAACAGGAAGTGATAAGATGACAGACACCGTGGGAACGGAGGACACCTAGTGGACACCCAGGGAACACGACCCAGACACTGTGACATCCAGCCCTGATCAAACTCACCTATCTGTGATTTTATAATGATCCTGAAGACGTTAGCATGCTCAGGTGTGTTTGATTAAGGATTGAAGATCCCTGATATAAACTCTCATTATATAACCTTTTTTATTATTTATTTATTCATTCATTTATTTTAATTGTGGGATTTAAACTCAAAATTCAGATTTTTTTATTGCAATTCTGACTTTTTCTAGCAGTTCTGAGTTATAAATCAGAATTATGAATATACATATTTTTGTGTGAACTCACGATTCTGACTTTTTTTGCGATTTTGACTTTTTTTTCCGCAATAGTGAGTTTATCAATCACAATTATGTCTCTTTTATATATGTATTAAAACCCGCAAGTCTAACTTTTTTTTCCTCTGAATTGTGAGATGTAAACCCAAAATAGTGAGTTGTAAAGTCATTGATGAAATGCGCAATTCTGACATTTTCCACAACTTTTTTTCTAGCAATTCTGACTTGTTGGAACAAGTTGGGTCATTGTACTGTATAGTGAAACAGAATACATTTTATATTAAACACAGGTGGATATCTAGCAATGCAACGTCCCACCTGTAATCTATTGCAACCAAGTGCTCGTCATTGGAAACAATTGTGTCTTTCTGGTGTCTGCAGTGTGAGCCAACAGTTTAATAATCAGGAAGGGAAGGATTATTACAGGAATGTTTTTAATTTGACGTGAAAGAAAACAGAACATGCTTACGTTGATGCTGCTCTTTCCTGAAGATATTTACAGGAGAACTGCAGCTGTATTTCATATCCAGGAACTCTCCACTGTATTATGAAAGGATGTAGTTAATATAGACTCAAAGTTTCATTGTCTTTAAATTATCTCATTTTAAAGTTTGACTTGAAAACCAAACTCATTACTGATTGAAAAATGGCTTCTTACAGCGCTCTTATGAAAACTTCCTACTCTGAGGACTTTGGGCTGTGCGTCGTGCATTTCACTGGAACATGTTGGACCAGGTCGGCGTGTGAAAGGTCAACCCAAGGAGGAAACCGACTCTGTTTTGTGGCATTTAGGGTAAAGTGAGTAAGTCGGGGAATGAGAGGAAAATTGAGAGGCTGCAGACTAGTTTTTCAGCAGGTTGACAGGCCTCATTGCTTGACTAACAGGGCTGTTTTGACAGCTGTCAGATGGTCCGTATTACCATTACACTGCTGCGCCCTTGGGACTCTCCATCGCAGGCCACAACAGCTCTGGAGAGGCTGCAGAGAAAGAAAACTGGCATGCTTGAAAAGCCCAAATGCTACCCCCAGCTTCCTCCATTCACTACATTAGAGCGGCGGGGTTCGCAGGCATCTGCTGTGTGTTATTTGGCTTAACGCGCGCTTCTGTCAATGGGGGAGGGAGTGTGCGGTTCCAGTAGTAAAGCAATGGTCAAACACCAATGCTCGGTTTGGCTTACAGTATATATGTGCTGATTTCACATTCGTCGTTTCCCGACACTGGAAGTTACCTGACATATTTCGGCTAGCTAGGTAGATCAATCATAATTTTATATGACAGATCTCTTGACGTTAATGGATTTCAGGATGCATTACTCCAAGTGTCCATTGAGCCTATCAAGTTTCATAATAATTACAGGTTTGCTTCAGTGGTTGTCGATGTTGGTGGTGGTAAACTTCTCCAAAAATCTCACCTCGCACCTCCTTATACTAGAGTTTTCATCATCGTCCACTGAAAGAGAGTCCTTTTTTGACAGTATTTCTCTGGACCACATATGACATTGGAAAACCTCCCAAACACTTAGTCCTAATCTAGGGTGACTTTGTAATTGGCATCATTACAAGCTGATGCTGAAAAGACTAACAGCAGATCTCCACGGCTTTAATAATAAAGCAGAAAATATATTTAGTCAAGAATAATACATAGAATGTGCTTGTGTGCAATGTAATGGTGTTTTGTTTTTAGAAATAAATAAATAAATAACAACACCCTACGTGCTGATTAGTGAAAGTTTTTGAAAATTTGGAAAAGTCTAACCGCTTAAAAATAATAAATATGCAAGTGCAAAATATGAGATATAAATACAGTTCTGAGAAACAAAACTTCAGTTGTGAGATTAAAGTCAAATTACAAGCTACAAAGTAATAGTTGCGATATATATATATATATATATATATATATATATATATATATATATATATAAAGAAATTTAAACATAAATGCCTGGCTTAGACTAAACCAGGATTAGGCCATAGTTCATTTAGGTATTTTTTTTTTGCATGTTAAAATTTTTTTTTAAATAAAATAAAATAAAAAACTTTACTGGTGTGCATTTTTACACAAAACAAAGGCACTGATAAATAATATGTTCAGTCAAGTATTTTTCCGTTTACAAGTCTGTTTGAGTCATATTACAAGTAACAAAGACACAATTGTGAGATATTAGTTCACTAATGGTAGATATAAAGAAATAAAGATAGAAATAAATGATCAAACAAATGTATAATTTATGAGAAATAAAGTCTCAGGTGCAAGATTTAAAAGTCACAATTATGAGAAATAAATTCAGAACTGCAACATTTAAAAAAAAAATCACAATTGTCTTGTGTTTTCTTTTTTCACTTTGAGCTACAAATGACCTTTCATACTGAAAGAGTTTGGCCAAGTTTGGTCGATGAAGCTGGAAAACTACACTAATTTTTAGTGAAAGTCTAGGAGATTTGGGGGATTTCTGAGTGTTCAGTTCAGGAAAGCCCTAAGATTGATCAATTAGAAAGAAAAAAATAAAACCTATGAAGTCAGAAAAGCCTGAATTTCTGGATTAAGCGTGTTGGTAGTTTGAAAGCTCCAGGAAGAGTCAGAAGTATTGGTCAAGGGTTAGAGATCCTGAAAAAACACCAACCCAAAATAAATAAGAGCGTGTTGAGAAGCGTTTCTTTCTTTACATTGTAAAGCAGTTAAATCATGGTGGCTCAGAGGTTCAAATGAAAGCGCTGAGCACTTTGGCAATACAGAGCGGAGTTACTGGAGCTCATAAGCAAATATCCAAAGCCCGCTGAGATAATTAGCTGTGTGAGATTACAGACACACACGGATGAATTATGTGTGTGCGGCAATGAAGGCTGCATGGCAAAAATTGTTCCATCAAAGTCAGCCCTTTCCTGTGTGATCAGTGGGGCATCAGAGTTGATCTCTCTTAATTGTTAAAGTCATTGTTCTGGAACTTCCTGTGCTGGTGCACAGCTCATTAAAGTCCACTCTCACATGCTGCTGTGGAGGCCAGACAGAAGGGCCACTCTTCAGAACACAACAGAAAAGAACAGAACATATATTTGATTTCAAAGCTTTATTTATTTTTTTATTTTTTTATTTTTTTGGTTGGGGAAGTCAATGGATTAAAGATTGCAGTCTATAAAAATACATAAAATAGCAATTTGTTTTCTAAATAATTGCATTTAAAATTCACTAAATTCACAAATTAATAATGGAACATGAAATAAAATTAAAAAAGCTGAATGTAATTAAAAAAAATCACTAAATAATAATCTTTTAAAATTAATTCCAAATGCGCCTGCTGTAAATATCTTTTTTAAAAATCTTATTTTAGAATTTATATATATATATATATATATATATATATATATATATATTTTTTTTTTTTTTTTTTTTAATTTTTACACAACCACTCAGGTGCTCTTGAATAAAACCCTAATTTGCAATTGAGACTGGTTTCTAAAAACCCAAAGCAGGACGGCAACATCCAAAAGCTGTTATGAACAGAAGGGCTCTTCAGGATTGCCGTTACAGATACAAGAGGCACAAGACAGTCAGAAACAACATCATGGTTCTTTTCACAAACTACTAAGTTTGATACTGTTGTTACCTACATGGCACTTCATGTTTTTGAAATTGTAAATAAATGATTAACAAAGTACATTTTACAACACAATATCAATCTTTCTACTTCAAAATTTCATGTTTAATTAAATGCGTTACTTTCTATTTATCTGCAGTTATTTCTGAAATGTAGCCGTCTCGGAGAGAAAATTTGTCTACAACAAATGCTCTTCACTGCCCTGGTTTAGTTTTTACAACTTATTTTAGAACTTATCACTAAACTAACCACTGAACATAATCCTCAATGGGGCGTAAACGTCAATGAGATTGTACGTATTTATACAAATTAGCCACCAATTTCCCAAAACATGAAATAGCTGTGCATTGCCAAGAGAGTGTGTTGAAATGACTTTCTTTTAAATGGCATTCAATCTCTCTTTCCCTCTAGACATTAGAGGTGTTCAGGTAATGGCCTTATTTCAGTTAGATTGATTACATGAAAATGCAGTATGGTTGGTGATGGCAATAAATCCATATATCAACTAGTGCCGCAGCAGGGCATTGCATTATTTGTTCAGTGCTAATTCTTGCAAAAGTGGGCAAGCTCACATACATTTCTTATGTTCATTATACTGTCAAAACCCCATCAGCTGATTTGTCACTGAAAACACTTGATTAGTCATGTTTTTCATTGTCTTTTCCTAAATAGAGCTTGTTTGAGGTGGCTGAACTGTTTTAAACACACTCGTAGCAGCAGGAAACTTGCACCGAACCCCGGTTAATTCAAAAACCGTGATATAAAAAAATAACAAATAAATTGAAAATAAATGTCATCTGAGAACTTCTATGCAACCAATCATTCATCTTCATGCTGTTTAATGTAATAAACTAGTGGGGGTCAAAAATCTTTATCCAAAAATGTAGGTTCTGTCAAGAATGTCAAGATATAATACAGTCCATTATACTGTAAATTAAGTAGATTTAATATGGTGTTCATTATTAGTAATTATACTCTTAAACTTATAACCACAAATATGTAAGTATTATGATTTTACGTATTATAATTGTTGTTATGATTATTCATGAGTTGATATAACATATATATACATATATATATATATATATATATATATATATATATATATAATGGATTATGCATTCATTATAATGCCTTAAGAATACCCTTATAATGTTTTATAAATAGGGGCTTCATAGAAAATGTTACCGAGTATTCTCTAACAATAGTTTAATTACTTTAAATGTAGCTTGTTGAGAGCCGCAATTTCAAATTGGCTTCCACAAAACGGTGGTAAACATTCATCTAACCTCTCTTTCCAAGCATATCCATTGCTTACTTCTGTTCTTATAAAATTCTGTGCATATAGTCACACAGATAAACACATCTCACTTTTTAACCACACATGTAATTTGACCTCAAAACACTTCTATGGCCCCCATATCCCTCTCCCTCACCCTTGTTAGCCTGTAGAGGAAAATGAGAGATCAGTAAAAATCCAAAGCGTCATTAAACATTATACAAAGCACACTAGGAATGAAAAGCAGGCTGTAAAAAAATGGCTTGGAGACGAGCCAGAGAACCTATTTAATTCTTCCAGCTGCTCTTGTGTTCCTACTACAAATTACTCTACTGCATGTCCAATTTGTTAAAGAAGCTTACATAAATCTTATAAAACATGTACAACACACTCAGCACGATGCAATGCTGAAATTCGATAGACATCATGTTCTTTTCTTCATTTTCCACACAGAACATTAAAAAAAGATACCTTGGGAGCTGCCTACGTAGGCAACGTTTTATGGCATAATAGGTACAATCCCAATGAGAAAACTATTCCAAAACACATAGCATGCAAATACTAAGGAGCCTTCTCGCCCTATTCAATGACCTATTTGATCAGTTGAAAACCAAATAATTCCCAGCATGCATTGCACCAAGCCTAGTAAAAGAAGAAATTGTTTGAGATGATGGGTGAAATAAGAGAGTATTGTTTCTTTCTAATTGGAAGTTGCACATTTTACTTTATATTTGTGTACCAGGCTATGTACTTTTAGCTTACCAATATGTTAACATCAAACTCCGTTGATGAAATCAGTTGAGTCACTCATAATGTTCTTGAGAGCCTTAAAAACAATGAAAGTATATGGATTACCATTGGTGAAAGCCAGTTACACCTAGATAGGTCCTGGTCATGTTATATGGATGTGATGTTGATATCTTTTGACTTTATGTCTCGCGCAGTTTGAAATATTATATTTGCATGACGTATGCCACTTAGAAACCACTCCAGGAACATTTTGGAACCAGGTCACCTCGCCTACAATAAATTCTCACCCTTTTTGCCTCTTTATTCCACAGCAATCCTTTTTCATTTTCCAAATTAATCTGGATGAGGCCCTTGGTGAGGAAATGTGACTTTTTGACCAACCGTGTAGCCATGCATGAAAAATGTGCAGTTCAAAATGCCTAAAGGGTATCAACAGGTCCTCCAAACATGTTTAGCTCGCTACTTCATTTATTTCTTTATATTATTGCTTTATAAGTGCTGGCGCTATAAAAACCCAAGCTGATTTCTGGCCCGGGGAACTTTTACTTCAAGCGTGTCACCTAAATCATTGGAGGTTTGGTTGAAAAACAGGATACCCCATAAAACGAGGGGGGGGGGGGTTATAAAATCCCTCTAGCTCCAACATACCTCAAAACTTCAGTGAAAAGGTGTGTTGTATCACATTTAAAAGAGCTAAAAAGTACAACTTACCGGTAGAAAAACATTGCTCATACACTACTCATACACATCGCTCATACTCTAGAGATTTGTATAGGTGCTTTTGGTTCCTAGTAGTCACGCAATGTGACCATGCTGTGATTTGTTTTTACATTTAGTACTAGTAGGCCTACTATATATTAAACATTTTATTAAAGTTAATCTATTTGAATAGATCTCAGTTAATTAGGTTATACCAATAAAAATGAGTTTTTACAAATAAGATCAGGTTTTGCATTAAGTTCATTACCTACGATCAAAGGAGACATCGTAGACGATAGTAGAATGGTAAGGAGGAAGTCTCAGTAGTCTAGCCATGAAATTACTAGACCTTACACAGGAATTGTGGAGGAGAGGTCTTATTTCTGATGGGGCATGAAACAGAAGTACCTGGAAGCTTTCGTAATGTTGTCCACTAAAGAGAAGTGACATCAAGCATTTTAACCCACTTCAAAACATTAACTTTGTGACCTTTGGCTAAAATGAGATGAGAAGGGGAAGCATTGGAAGCTCAGCAGCTTGTGGCAATGAAATATACATTTAAGATGTCTAAGAGGCATAAAAAAAATCCCTTGTGAGATTGTGTACATATGACAGACAAGAGAAAAGAAGAAATAAGCTTGAGCGTCCCCCGCACAGTAGTTGTAAAAGATGCTTTATGATTGTATGACTCTTGTGAGTGACTTAATGGTGTAAATAGAGAAGGCTAGGGGTCCAAAGACTCAGCCCTGTGGTACCCCAATAGTGAGGAAGCACATTTAAGCTGACGTTGTGTTTAATAAAAATGATAAGATGACTATAATTTCTGCTTATTTTCCAACCATATAACTTACAGCAAACAGACAAATTCATCATCCATTTATACAGGACAAAGTGCTTTTGTCATTTTAATCTCAATACCTATTTCCCTCTAATATAGCTGTCTTGACTAAGAGAATTCGACATGAGAATTATCTGTATCACAGCAAGTTTTGAAACAGTAGTGGGCTTTTTCCAAAATTCTTTAACAAATTACATAAATCTTGTTTGGAGACTAAAATGTCTCTGTGTTTGGATTTTCTGTAGCTTGTGGTGGATAAAGATATTGTTATCATAGAAAACGAACCTTTTCCTGACCCATTTTAGATATAACTGGTGTGTGTGTGCATGTCATGTTAAGTACCAGTTGAGGTTGGAGCCTTTCTTTTTACGGATGAGGTTGACATGCTAAGGAAATATCATTCTACAATGCACTAATTTTGTTGCAAATTCCCACTAATTCTAGCAGTCCTCCTACAACTCTAGATACCACAGGATGCTTCATGAATATATCAATGTTTCCTTGGGCTGATCCTGCAAAAAAAAAAAAAAAAAAAAAAAAACACCATTCATCAAACCATTTAAATGTAATGATTAAAGTCCTTAAGACAATCGTTCAGTCTAAACATTTTTTTTAACTTAATTGATAGTATTTTAAGGGGGGTTTTCTAACCACTTAAAAGAAATATAATGCCACCATTAAAAACACAGTGACAGCATTACCATTGGCGCCGATGAACTTTGCAAACCACTCAAAATAACCATCAAACCTTTATGAGGCACAGTTATACAAGTCACGGTTAACAGATTGATTTGTTGTCCTTTGAAACCTCTAAATGACTGTAGAAAATAAAGCTGAGCCATGTCAACAGGTCATCCAGTGAAAAACACTCAGTCTTTTAAAAGTAACTTTTATCAATAAATTTCCAAATTAACAAAGCTCTAGAAACCCTGATTCACACAGAAGCCACTCAGTCTCAGTGGAGAATTTAATGCAATGAGGGTTTTTTTTTTTTTTTATGTGTGCCTTTTTGTAACATTAAATAAAACACAGAAATACTCTGATGGAATGTTCCTATACTAAAGAGGTTCAACAGAAACACCTGGAGTTTATAGATTTGGCCAGCCTTTGCCAGCGGAAAGAGATAAATCAAAGCAAGTGATAACAACCCTTTTCTACCTCAAATCTCTTTCTAATCACTTCCACAACTAGCACACGGGAAGTGAGCCCTTTGCAGGCAATTTTCCCAGTATTAGTGAGACTCTAGGGCAAGAAAAGTGGCTGCTACCTGTAAATGGCCCCCAAGCACACACCGTCCTGAACACCTAAGCACACTGCAAGATTCTGGCCACAAATATACCATCTGAGACAAATTTCAGGAGTAGTAAATTATTTCATAAATTCTAATCCAAAATCATCAGTCTTTGGCCACTCTGTGGGGGGTGATTAATTCCCTTTACAATAAATCTTATTTTCTTACTACTGATAGTTTCAGATTTTTTGTGTTGTATTTTCATAGAAGTTAGTTTGTCTAATTAATTTATGAATGTATTAAATATATTGAAATCTATCTCTTTTTCTATCTAATGTATATATCTTAATGTAATATATGCCTTATCCATCCCTCCCTCCATCCAAATATCTATCAGTTTTTACACCTGAATATCCAACCATCCATCCAAATATTTATATACAGTACATCTCCATCCATCTATCCAAATATTCATATCAATGCCTGTATATCTCCATCCATCCATTTATCCAAATAAACATGCATCCAAATATTCAAATAATTCCATACATCCACCCATCCAAATTTCCACACCTATCCACTCATCTAAATATCATCATCCAAACATTCGTACATCCATCCATACATACAAATATCCATATCCATCCATCAATGCATGCATGCATCCATCCATTCATCCAAATATCAACATCCATCAATCCATCAAAATATCTACATCCATCCATCCATTCAAAATATCCACATAAATCCATCCATCCAAATATCAACATCCATCCATCCATTCAAACATCCACATCCGTCCATTCCATCCATGCATCCAAATATCCACATCATCCAAATTTACACAACCATCCATCCAAATATCCACATCCATCCATTCATCCATCCAAATATCCACATCCATTCATGCATCCAAATATCCACATCCATCCATCCATGCATCCAAATATCCACATCCACTCATCCATCCATACACCCATCCATCCAAACATCCTCAACCATCCATCCATCCATGCATGTAAATATTCACATCGACATCTATCAATCCAATTATCCACATCCACATCAGTCCATCAATCCAAATATCCACATGCATCCATCCAAATATCCACATCCACTCATCCATCCTTCCATTCATCCAAATATGCATGCATGAATGCATCCATCCATCCAAATATTCAAATGGATCCATCCAAATATTCACACCCATCCATCCAATTATCCACATCATCCAAATATCCACAACCGTACATTCATCCAAATATCCACATCCATCCATGCATCTAAATATTCAAATCGACACCTATCAATCCAAATATCCACATTCATCCATCTAAATATCAACAGCCATCATCCAATAACCACATCCATGCAAAAATATCCAAATACCAACATCTACCCTAATGTCCACATCCATCCATCCATCAATATAACCACATCCATGCTAAAATATCAAAATCTACCCAAATATCCACATCCATCCATCCAAATATCAACATCCATCCATCCAAATATCCACATCCATCCATCCAAATATCCATATCATCCAAATATACACAACCATCCATCCTTCCATCTAAATATTCACATCAATCCCTCCAAATATCCACACACATCCATCATTAATTCCTTCACACATTCAAATATGCACATCCATCCATCCATTTCTCCACCCATCCAAATATAAAAATCCATCCATCCCTCCAAATATCCACATTCATCCATCCAAATATACACATACATCCATCCCTCCAAATATCCACATCCATCCCCCCATCCATACAAATATCCTAATCCACATCCATCCATCCATCCAAATATCCACATCCATCCATCCATTCAAATATCTACATCCATTCATCCATTGATCTATCCAAGCCCACCTATACCCTCATTAGTAAAATGTTTAACTTAAAAAAATTACACTTAGTATGCATATTTAATTTCTTTTATTAGACTGAAATCATACCAATCCATATTTTGGTTGTGCACATAATATATTTTAACCCAGAAGTTGAATGCAAAACAATCATATAATGTGTATCATTAGTATGATTTGTAGAGACTTATGATACACATTATTTGTAGAGACAATGAATAAATAGCGGTGAGTCTCTTCCTTTGACATGTTCATAAACCTTGTCCACAGACATGAGAAAGAATAACACAAGAACAACAGCAATAGAATAAGTCATTGTTATTTTTCATTGTTTATTTGGCGGACATTGTATTTCTGGACTTCATTTTAATCTGTTTATTCAGTGTCCTACATTTCCAATGCTCTCTTTGTTAGAGGACTTTGTACCACTAGGAATAGTCAAGATGTAAAGTACGTGTACCATCACATGACGCAAAATATATTCTCAGGGCTGGTTTAAATTTAGGTACATGAATGATAGCCGGCAAATTCTAACCACTGACATCACTCTTACAATTTATAGGTAATAAAATGAGGCTATAAGCACAACAAAGATACACACATGCACATAAAAAATGCATTAACTGTAACAGAACCCCATCCGTATATATGCTTTTTTTTATGACACAATATGTTGTGCGCTAACTTTAAAGGTGTCTGAATGGAGAGTCAACATATTTTGTGCTTGGGCTAATGACAGCTTCTTGTTTTAAAGAGTTGGGTTGCTCCAAAATTGAGAATTCTATCATAATTTACTTCAGTACTTCTCATTTTGTCCATGAGAAGGCAAAATGACCTTTATTTTTTCTTCTTATTTTTCTTTTTTCAGTGTAACACAAAAATAGGTTTTTTATAAAAAATCTTTGGCCACACTTAAAGCAATACAATATTATTCTAAGGTAATACAATAGCTTTTTGTGTGAATATAATTCTAAAGCTGTATGAACAGTGTTTGCATGTATATGTAAAAGAGCAGCACAAGATGAAGGGAAGTCAGAATTGAAATAATTGAATGTTTACATGAACTCCTTTGTGTATTTTGGTCAGTGGAACCCTTTGAAAAGTGTACAAAATAAATCAAGAAATGGCTTTAGATTGGTTCTAATTTTTAAAGTCATTATTCTGCCATTTTAAAGCTGTGCAACTCCTCAGTGTTTAGACGCCTTGCTGATTTCTCCAAGGCACATGCTACTTCTGAAGAGACCTGATGCATAATTCAAAATATTCACACATATTGAAGAACCTGTTAAAAGATTTGATGCTGAAAATGCTCTTTCTGCATGTTGCCAGAATGCCACGTAAACCTAATTTCCTGAAATTCTGTTTATTGTGAGATGACGTTATCCCATCTGTTCAGTTCTACAAGACAATGTGCAGCGTCATGAAGTCTCAACATTCAGCTTGTGAGAACAGGCCAGATGAAGCTGAACAGACTGTGTTTGATGGTGGTAAATATGTTAAAGTGTCTAGGGACTTTTCTTTTCAGCTCATTTCTGACAGTTTATATTGGTCCAGATTGGTCCAGATATGTTTAAGCTAGCATAAGATTTTGATTTTCTTTGCTCAAACATTAATCTTAGAGAAAAAGTGGGCTAAAAAGCAATCATTACAAGTTAAAGAAGCGACAAAAATAAAATACAATAACAGGAAACCACAGTGTAAATCAACATCTTGAGTTAAGTAGTATATATTTAATGAACGAAAAAGAAGCAAACAAGCTACGGACACTGAAAAAGTTAACTGAGGTAACTGTTACATGATGCTCAGCTGTTCTATTGACAACTTTTTTTTTGGTTAAAACATTTATTTGGGCAATTAAATGAAAGGTGATACATTTTAGTATTTTATACTGTACCCTCTGATGTTCATTCATGATTTTTTTTTTCGTGCATCTTGTAGTAGATGATGGTTCGCTCTCACTCGTCGCTGCAGACGACATTAAATAGCGCCAAAAAGGGATTAATCATTTAAAAACAGCAAACAAAATAAAACTTCAACACATAATAATTGGACCAATAATCACATTTCTTTACGAAATCATTGTGACTGAAAATGTATCACGTCAAACTACATTGTATGAATGTTAATGGTAAATATGTGTCTTAAAGTTAAGTCAAGACAACAACGATTTTAACATTGTACGTACAAAAATTTTAAGTATTTGTAGTCTGTGCACTATTCTATTCGTTTCTCAGATCAGACTTTTACAGGCCAACCTACCTTTGTTTTCTCTTTGTCTGTCTTCTTTTATGATGCCACACTGACATTAGCCAGGAACGGCATATTGTGCCTTGCATGGACGCCAGTGAAACCCATGGCAGCTGTTTATGTAGATATACCCCAGAAACTCCACATAAACAGGTAAGAGCAAAGTGTGAGTCAGATGTAATACTAACGGGCCGTGTGTGTGTGTGTGCTTTACTTGAGAAATTTGAACTCAAGAGGCTGGGGAGGTAAGCTGATATGGTGATGTTAAAACCGAGCCAGATTTTGTTTCCCATAAACAAAGGGGTTTTTTAGATGTCTTTCAAGGGGCGTGCAAACACTGATGTCTTCCAGACTTTCTCCAAAGTCGCCCTAGGTCGGCGGATATGTGCTCTCTCCTGTTTATCATGCACCATATGAGGGTTTTTACAGTCAAAGTGATAACACATCCATTTCTTATAGATACTATAAAGAAAAAAAGAAGTTTTAAATAAATATAGATTGTATAAACACCACTCGCATACTGGAAGTATCAGCAATCTTGGAACAAAGCATAGCTAATCAAATTAGAGGACTGAAATAAACTGTTGTATAATGTTTGTTGTAAAAATGCCATAAGTTAAGAAACTATATGTATGAACCTATATTAACCTTTTTCTGTTCATGAAATTTCTTGAACAAAACTGTATCTGGTTTATTGTTATTAAGCTAAGTTTTGCTAAGGAATCCACATTCTCCCGAATTTCGTGAAATTTTGTCAAAATATTGCTAATGTGGCCACACCTTAAATAATTTAAAATAATACCAATATTTTTTGCTAATTTGATGACACCTTAGCTATAGTTCTTTAGATATTCTTTTCAGACAAAACACAGTCATTTTAATAGGAATCCACAATTGCGATTTCAGTTGGTTTTGCGTTTCGGCAAAATATTTCACACTTTAAAGTCAGACAATATCCAGTTATTTTAAGACGACATCACATGATTGCGAATTGTGTGAGTGAGTGAAATATTTCCCCTCACAAACTTCACATTGCTTTCCAGTTAGACACTGTAAATTATTTGCCAATGAAATCTATCAGAAATACAGAGATAAATACATGAAGTGAAGATATTGAAAAATTATTTGAATAAGATTCAAAATGGTTTTGCCTATAAACATTATCACACAACAATAAAAAAACTGAAAATACTCCCCACAGGGCATGTTCCTAAACTTAAAATAAGACACAAGGCCTCCATGGTCAAGGAGCACTGTATTATTTGCTACAGCCCTGTTCACAAGTTAAAACAAAGATGTCTGGCATAAGTCATGAGTTCCTTGGACCCGAAACAAAAGTAATTGTCCAAACTTCAGACGCATACTCTGTAACCTGTCCGATAACTTTACATCATATGCCAGATTTCATCTTTTCTCTTCACCCAAGCTTAAACAAAGCTCATTAGCATTGCATCTGCATTGCCCATACATAAACAACAGAAATGACTACAAATAAACGGACTATAAATGAGTTTATACCAATATAACGTTTGGATTCACATCTGAGGTACTACGGCAGCTATGTTTGGGGATTTTATAGGCAGGACTCCGAGAGGGAGTGAAGAATTGACTGATGAAAAATAATGAAACGGATTCAAATGCTGAAGCCTTTTTTTGTGGTAAGCACGTCCTGCTGTGAAAGTAAAAGTCGTTCTCGAGGCTTGTTTACCTCAGAGCTGAAGCAATCCTGGAAACATTCGCACCACTGAGAGACTTTGGGTCTAAAATCTCTTGACCTTAGATAACCGTATGAATACTGGTTTGCAAAATCTTGAAAAAGAATTTACTTTAATCGAAGCCAAGTTGAAGAAGTTAAAATGGAGAAAAATACATTTAAGCTTAGTTATTTTCATTGGCAGACAAGAAATAACAAACCCATTGTTCAGTTTTCATATAAAGAATGGCTATATAAGGCAATTTTAGACCTACATCTAAAATCACATAAACAATGGATGTTAAAAAGTGTATTTAAGTGACTTTTTTTTTCACAAGTCATTAAATCGTCTGTTATCATGAATAATTATGGTTAAAATAGTAAAGTTTGGATAAAAGTGTCTTCTAAATTATAATAAAATCAAGTAGAATACACTATAACACTTACAACTTGGGTTTATTTCTCAATTGCTATTTTAACATCCTAATAATTTGACTAACAGCTCAAATGGAAAGAAAATCCTTCACATAAACACTTCATAAAAAAAAAAAAAATAATAATAATAATAATAATGCCCAAATGGGTTTAATCCAATTGAAACAAGTCAGAACTGCCATGCAAATCCAAGGATGGGCAGTCTTTGCTCCATACTCTCATCCAGATTTGAGGCTAATATGTTTGAAAACGTGGTTACATTGACACTCCATTCCTTTCTTTGCTCAGAATACATCTGACACACATATTTCCATCGGATCGCTGTGTTTAAGTTACATATAAACAGTATGTTTGGATTCTGCGATCGGATTGAATTGAACTCGGATTAACAACAATCTGGGCCTGTAAACACAGTCATTGTTCATGGTTAATTCTAGTTAATGCTAACATTGTTCACAGAACCCATCTGTTGTTAACACAAATGCATCTTTATGTCCGATTTATTTATATTTGGTGAGGATGTGGACACTGCATTGAGCCCAGGCAGATTAGACTATTGTTCCCCTCAACAGTTTAACAATGATTAAAGCCCAGTATACACAATTAGCCATTGGGAGAGTCAGTCCAAGCCTGATTGCTTCATTTTGCGATACCAAAACCCTACTGGAACAAGCTTTGTCACATAATTTATATGCAGTGTGGGGTAGTAACTGATTACATGTAATCTGCTGCCAGCCCTGACCTTTGCCTTGTTTTCTGGATTACTTTTTTGCCTTGCCAATGCCACACCTGTTTGACCACGCTCTTATTAAAGCCTTGCATTTTGATCCCCACTTCATTGTTACACCTCCCTCTTTACAATTAGATTACACTACATTTTAAAATGCATGTAATCAGACTACACTTACTTCTTATTGATTACACGATTAAATATTAATCACGCAGTAGTGAATTATTCCTTCTTCTATTTGAAAAATAGCCTACTCATATGCACACATATTTCACCACTGGGCTTACAGAAATCATTTCAGCATTGCATCAATTGCTCAAGAACATATCGTTTATTTCAATTATCACTCAGTGGGTTAATTTGGTCTTTGGTCTTAAATATATTTGAGCAATATCACACAAATAGGCATAGAGATATGGTTGTGAATCGGCCGGAGTGTCTTTAAAAATACCTCCCTCTTTATTAATTGACTAATAATATTTAATAAACAACAACAGCAGCCATCATAAAAGTTGCTGGGCAATTCGGTCAAAAGTATAAAGGCAGTGCTCCGATATACAGCATTGAAGTTACATGAACATGATGAGATTTTGCCAAAACTATCTTCTCTGGAAAAAATCAATAGATTAATGATATCAAAGACAGCCAGTAAGATTTACCCAAAACACATTTTGTGTGTGTGTATGTGATGTGTGTGTGATGAACTGAATGATATTTAAAGAGATTGGAGGCAAGAAGCTCTGATTTGCGTAGTTATAATAAAAGAGAGGGAGACATATGTAGTCCAACATTCAGGTGGTTTTGTTCATTTACATTATCATAGGATTTTATGCTCCACACAGACCATTTCCTGCTGTTTGAAATCATATACATACTGTATACAGTGAATAAATGTACAACCCCCAAATGCACAGAGTATTGGTCCCAGTTTTCAAGGTTATGGAGAAGTCCTGTTACAAGACTTCGCTAGGTCTACTTAAGACCCATGTTATTACTCTACCCACTCTTAGGTTTCAGGTAACTCCAACGAGGTATCCAGAATAAACCGCAGCTGACTATATACTAGGTCTTGTACGTGTGTACATTTCCAAAGAAACCTTAGTTGAGTGTTATTACTAAGAAAGATTCATATCAGCTGCTGGTAATGTAAAAACAAACAGTGGTTCACATCTTATTACAGCTGAAGATCTCTGAATGGCCATCAGATTAAATGAAAAACTCTATGGGATTGTTCAAATATTATTGTTTTATGATAAAAATACATATGAAGTTTAATTATTTTACAGTTTACACCTACTTTGAGAAATGCAATATGGAAGGTCAAAAATTGTCAAATGTTCTTTTTTTCTGTTGAAGAACAAGACATTCTTCTGATATTAAAGTCAAATGAAGACATTCTTAAATTTGTTCATTTTTCAATGATATTGTTGTCAAATTTTCATGCTGACAATATGAATTGTGATTATTTTAAAGTTAAATTCATTTGTGGACTCAGACTTCTAATAATAAGCTAAAAAGTAACAAGTCAGTCGCATTTTATCTCCTCTTTTCCTCAGTTAAGGGATCATTTCAAACATAGACTGATTTGTCCTCACTTTACTGTATGCAGTGAAGTGCCTCAGCTTCATTAGTTTTCTAATTAATGGACACGTGATAATAGTTAATCAGTTTAACAGTTTATAATGAGCAATCACAAAGGAAAATTCAGCTGCGTACATGAAGTGTTTATTTAATTTAACAGGCTAATTAATGATCCCTTTTGATAGGTTTTTTCAAACACAAACACATACAATTTAATTAATCTTGAATTTAATTAAACTACCTGCATGCACAAGGCCTACCACTAAGATAATATATTTATACGAATGTTCAAAAGCATTTCAAGATAAACAAGTTATTAGGCTTTATGCATTTAATCTCACATGCCAATAGTGAGGTTATATATATATATATATATATATATATATATATATATATATATATATATATATAAAGAGATAGAGAGAGAGAGAGAGAGAGTACAGTACAAAGCCTATCAACTAGGAACAAATGAAAATACAGGTAAAATGAGTCATCTTAAAAAATAATAATAATAATAATAAACTGTTTAGCAATAGTAAAAGATAATATTAAAGTATGTTATATATATATATATATATATATATATATATATATATATATATATATATATATATATATATATATATATATATATATATATATATATAGATAGATAGATAGATAGATAGATAGATAGTGTGTGTTTGTGTGTGTACACTCTACAGTTGTTGGATACTTAAAAAATGTAAACTAGTCAGCTTCTAGATTAATTTAAAAGAAAAAAATAAAATAAAAGTAAAGAAATCTGATAAAAATAAAAACCTCACTAAGGAACTAGACAGTTTTTGAATGCTAAATAAATAAATAAATTAATATAGATAAACTAGGTGCCATTGCTAATAGTCAGCTGGTAGATGCAATACAAAATTATAATAATACAGTTATAGATAAGTTGTCCTTGCTAGTCAGCTGGTGGATGCAATAATAATAATAATAGTAATAATAATAATAAATGTGGATAAACTAGTTGCTACTTGCTAATAAACTAGTAAGTTGGTGGATAAATGAATAAACATACATACCTACATCACTGGCAAACTAGCCAGTTGTTAAATATAAATAAATAAATATTCTTCAACATTATTTTCTGTGTATCCTTCATTTGACTAGAATCCACATTCTCGGTCCCAGCTCTTGCTTTCAGCCATTTGCCAGCAAAAGATGATCCATATCTTCCCTTAATCAGCAGGCATTAGTTAGATATGCCACAGCGAGGATGTATCCAGCTAATTTCTTCTTTCCTTAGACACGGTACCATTTGAAAAACATGGAGCAGATCCGCTAATCATCGGACGAGAAAGAGCCAGAATCCTCAGAGCCTCAATAGTCCGACCGAAGCCTCCCAGATGGTCCTGGGAGTTAATGTTAATCTAATCAACAAACAATTAAGCCTCAAAGGCTTGCATGTCAACTCCATTTCCAGCTGCTGAGATTCTCGCCGCTCACAGAATGGCGTAACATCAATTAAAACTATTCAACAGTTACAACTCAGAAAATAAACCAGCGCAGAGAGTGGATGAATGCAAGCTTTGAGGTCCTACAAAGATACTTTTTTTTTTTTTCATTATTATTATATCCTCAATAACTGTCATTCAATAATATAAAATGCTAATTAGCAATGTTAGAAATGCACATAATGGATATTCAAATTTGGCAACATACGTTATCTCACAGAAACATCCCTATTCATTTATTTAGAATGTGCCCAATTAAAATAATTAAAACCATGCAAGAATCATCTTTTTTTCTTTTTTGATCTCAAATAACATCGCGTTTTTGAAACAGGTAGTTGTAAATCATATTTAACTGTCTCCTCTAAACAGATGAGCTTCACTTTGGCTCTACAAGTCCACAGTTAATGAGAGCAGGGAACCTGACTTAGAATTACCATGATGAGTTCAGACGTGAAGAGCCATGCCAACATTGCAGTTTCATGAGAATCTTGATCAGAAATCGAATGCAGAGATGGAGCCAAGACTGAATTTGGCCGGACAGTAGCGGTGCCACATACTAGCTAATTAGCTAACACGAGCAAGCTAGGCTTTAAATTACGAGAAGAAACATGCTGAGTGTCAAGGTGAAGTCTCTTAATACTTAATTAGAAAGCTACTATATTAAAACTTAACCCTTGAACGGTTCAGTTTCAGAGTTTGGTGAAGCTTGAGTGACTCGTATTGGGGAAAACTGGTCGGCCAAGGAATTCTTGGTAGTTCAGCTAGTTAAGAAGCCTGGATTGCATTTCCCAAAACTGTTGATAACCAAATATGGTTACAAGTTACGAAACCATAGATACAGTGAACATTCGTCGTCATCAAATTTGTGTAGTTGAAAGTGACGTTTTTTAAAGAACGTGTATGTGCAAATGTTCTCTAGAAACCGCAATCAGATCAGTTATTTTAAAATAAAACAAAACAACAGCAAATCAAATTGCAAAGTAGTCCTTAAATGCCACGTTTGATATTCACAACAATAAAAATACCGATAAAAGAAGTTAGTAGAATATTTAACAGATATTAAAAGAAGACACCACCATCTACATGACATCATTAGCGGTGGTTTCATGTTATTGAACCAACATGGTTTGAACATTGGATGTGCAATAAAGTTACTTGTAAAACAGACTAACTAGTTAACTTCTCCACTGATTAATCATACTATTCACAACAACATAACTCTTTAACCGATTTAAGAAGTTATTCGAATATCGAACAGATATCCGTAGAATTGAGACAAATTAGTAAAGGTTTTTACGGCACCATCGGCACGACATCATTAACGGTGGTTTTATATTGTTGAAACATCATAATTCAAAAAAGGATGAATGTACGCAAACGTTACGACAGTTTCAAGAAACAGCCGTGACTAGCTAGTTAATTTCAGGAAGTGAAGCAGTGAGTTTATTATTAAAATCTACATTAAAAGTTTTTGCAACTCTTTCGTGAAGTCTGAGACTTATGGACCGACTGACCCTGTTCTCATCGAGTAATAATATCTCACCTCTAATTTGTTTTTTACACCAGCAGTGGTCTGAGCTTATGTTTATTTATTCTACAGCACATTAGGGTGGTATGTGGGACTCTGATTGTTTTCTGCCATTTTCATCATTATTAGGAAAGCCACACAGTGAGGGCTCTTGGGATATGGAGTCAGGCACCAGAGTAGTGTGTGTTAAATATAATGGCTTTTGCCCTCAGGCTGCGGCCCACAAGAGACTGCCAAAGGAGCCAGCTAATGGCAGTAGCATTAAACCAGACCATATCTGGCTTCTGCAAACAGGCACGTGTATTACGCTCTGAGCCGGCCAACGCCATACTGCCCTGAGGCTTTCAGAGGTATTTTAAATATGCTCCACATCTAATATATGTTAAAACGCACCCAGAAGGTCTCTTTACTGATGAAACCATTTATTATTATTTTTAAAGTTAATGCATTTTTTCTAGAATATATTATATCATAATTAATAAACTGACTTAATCTTTTTTTTTTCTTTTTTTTTTTACAACAAAATTTGTAAAAGTATTATTGAAATCAGTTATGTAATTAATGCATGCTTATTATTGTTTTTTTGTTTATGTGAAATTAAAACTGACTCTATTATTTACCCTTTTAAACTTCTTTTTTTTTATTAAGTTGTGAAAACTATTAAAATAATTGATGTATTTTTATAATAATAACTTTTATTATTATTATTATTATTATTATTATTATTATTATTATTATTTGCCCACATCACAAATTCCTTTTATTTTTCAAACCCCAGATTAGATTTTAAATTGAAACTGCTGTTTCACATTTAAATCAGTTTACAAAAGGAAATGGTTTCTGAACATTTCATGCAGTAACACTTCTCTAGGATGCATGCCATTAGTTTTTTTTCTATAACATAATTTGTTATTTGGATTATATATATATATATATATATATATTATATTATATATTATATTATATCTACATAAATGCACACACACACACACACACACACATTTACACTTTCTTTGACTGATAGCAGACCAAAAGATGCCAATGCCAAATGTCTATCCAGATGTTCACAAATGCAAGCTCTGCTGCAATGGCTGAGATCTACCTGCTTTATTGTTGCAGAAATGCCACTGTTGACACGGTAGAGATGTGCTTTACACACACTGAATATGGGGCTTTTTGCTTGCAGCAGCATCTTGAGAACCTGTCAAAACCTTCAGAGCAGCAGGTGAGGTGTGCCTAAAATGATGTACAATCACAGAGGAAATCTGTAAAAATGGGAGGTATTGTTAGAAAATGTGGTGACCGAAAGCTCTTTGCAAGACTTGCAGACTTCTTTGCTCTGGTGCTGTCTGCTTTCAACTCGTAATAGCGTGGTAATGCGCTGGCTGGAAGCTCAAAGGCGAATGATTCGCTTGCCTTGAGAGCAGCTGCCACAGAAATTGGGTGTCTGTAAGGGGGGCATGTAGCTCAGGGCCAGGAAAACAAGAACTAAAGCACTTCCAATGGGGAAACTGATCTTCTATGAGCTTGTAAGACTGTCATTTCGGACACAATGATGACCAGTCAATATTTAGCAGACACAGAATTGATATAATTTATATTTACTTATTTGTAGAGTTCTGCAGGGATGATTTATTTTTGTAGGCTGAAGACAATTAGCACTTCTGGTTACACCGCCCTGAAGTCAATGGTTTTTTAAGCTTTTTTTTATTTTATTTTTCGGTTTGTTGTAAAACACAAGCTCCAGATATTTTCACATTCTATTCTACCTCATAAAATGAATCAGTAAAACCCACTTGTGAAGCTTTTACTTGTATAAATGCATTGCTGGTCTTCCCTGTATGAAGAGGTCACAAGTTGCATAGGGTCTCCAAACCCCCAGGGGGCCCCGTTGCTCTCAAAGATGAGTTGGATACAAATGATGTCAACGTCCATCTTGGTGAGTTTTTACTGAAGTGCAGCCAGTGTTGCCTTAAGTGAACGTAAACAGTGGGGAAAGTGATTGAATACTTGTCAGTATATTAGTTCTGTGCATTAGGTCTTAAAGTGACAGCAGTCTAATCTACCAAATCAAACTACGAAAGAAAATGAGAGAATCATTCACTGCTTTTCACTGAATGTCTGTAGTAACTTTAAGAATCAATGTATATTTAAATCATATTTAATTTGTTTTATGTTTGCATTTGATTACTTTATTCATTTTCTGTACAGACCTTATGTAGCCCCAACCCTTTTCAGCACTGCGCTCTCTGAAATACGTTACACTAATAAGAAATAACTGAATTACACAAGGTTACGTACAGCTTACAAGTTCCTACAGCCATGCAAAAACATTATATATTTAGGAAGTTAAGAAAGATTTCCAACCTGATCTTGTGAATTTTTTTTATAAATAAATAAAAGTAAGTATTTTATGAGTTGGCAATTCAATATGAAGTGACTGATTAAGAAAAAAAACGAAAACAAAAGGCCACCCCTATACCTTAGAGGATCATACAGTTGAGATATTTCAGAACTCAAACATATTAGCCAAAAATTCCCCTATGACGTAAATATGAATATGAATCTCCATGGAAGATTGTTGCAGCCTTTATGAAACAATCCTTATGTCCAGTAATCACTAACAATTGGAAATATCATGAAGTAGTCATGGAAATTCATTGGTTAAAAGCTGTGGAAACTCTAAAAATGTGATGCATCACAGGCCTTTAGTAAACATGAAGTACTTTACACACCCGGACCTGTCAAAAGTATTTGACTAGCGGTTAGTGAGTAAGTCAAGGACCGTTCTGGGTTGAGTTTCCCAAAAGCATATACCGGAAGCCAGATCAAGGAGGAAACTGCATGAATCATCTTAGAATTCAAGACTGTTTCACAAAAGCTTTGTAACTTAAAGGCTATACATATATGTACGTGTATTTTTTTTTTTTTTTTTTTTTTTTTTTTTACAAATTACTAAGCTATGGATATTCAATACTTAAAACTTAGAAAATTTGATTTGAGACGGAATGTTTTTTTTGTTTTTTTTTTGGTTAAAAACATGAGAAGCAGGGCAGTAGAATGGAAAATTATATATATATATATATATATATATATATATATATATATATATATATATATATATATATATTTAAACAGTTGAACTACTAACATGAAATCCACATTTATTTAAACAGTCTGACATGTGCGAGATGCTGCAAAAGACTGTAGTGCAACATGTCCGTCTGGATTATGCATCCATATAGAAATCTAATAAAAACAAATTTTTGTAGTCCACTTTTCAATTGTTTTTCAATACTTTGTGTGCTACTTTTGGTTGCACTTTATTTTACAGTATGTGTACTTACATGTGTACTTACAGTGTATTTATCTAAGAAAGTTCTGGTAATACAAGGTACCTACATGGGGTAGGGTTAGGTTTAGGGGTAGGTTCAGGTTTAGTACCTAGTTATTACATAGTTATTGTCATTACTATATTAAGTACATAGTATGTACATGAGTAACAGGACTGTAAAATAAAGTGCAACCCTACTTTTATTGTTTGTAATCATGCACTAAAGACTTTAAAAAAAAAAAACTTTTCGAAAAACATTATTTTTTACTTTCAACTACTCACATCTTGCATAAAAAAAAATACAACTGAACTGGCCCTTGGGAACTAAATTTTTCGACTAAATACGTAAAACTTGCCGTAGTTTTTAAATGATACAGTTATTGTCTCCTACCTAAATGTACATTTGTGAAAACAGTGATGTCCTGGCTTGAATACTATAGCGTTTTTAGTTGTTTTTGTGGATTCAGTGTAAATAAAAGACACGGACAAACTTTTTAGCTTTTAGTACATCAATGTTGATTCAACCTACCCTTACTTCTCGGGGAAACATGGTCCTGTCCAATTCAGTCATTAGACCAATTCAAGTCAAGTCTGTTATTCAAAAAGAAATGCTTTATAAAAACAATTTGTTCGTAACTCTGACAACACTGGTTGCATGCAACAACATAGCAGATTCATATATTAAAATAAAATAAAGTTCTTTTTTTTTACTAAATTAAGAATTAAGTTAATATGCAATTTAACATTAAAAACATAAATTGTAAAATACATAAAAAAGAACTGATCATTGAATCAGGGTTATGAATGGACGTATTGAAACAGACAGTTTATGAGAAGCCATTCTGGGTTCCTAGTCCTGTTGTTTATCTGCACTCTCTCATCACATGAGCAGATGTCATGGTCGACAGAGTTCTGCCATGCTCATGATGTTGGTGTAAATATAAATGTGCTTTGTTAAACTGATGAGTGCCTACAGATGTCACAACTAATGCGCTCTGTAATTGTGTAAACACACTAATCAGTTATGGCTTTTAACAATCCCTCCAGGTTTCAAACTGTGACAATAAATGTCAAATTGAGTTGAGGTCATTAGGGAATGAAGACACTTCAGATCAAAAAATAAAATAAAATAATAATAAAAAAACGCAACACCAGCGCATTTGCAGAAAGCATTTGGATGTATTTCTCATTATTTAACATAAAAAAATTATAAAAAATGCTGGTCTTCCAAAAAAAAAAAAAAAAAAAAAAAAAAAAATGATGAAATAAGAAGGCTTTATATATAATTTCCTCAGTTACTTCCATAACAGAACTAAACAGTGGAAATTACATTAACGGTTCAGAAAAAAAGACACAATTCTCTTGTAGTGTATGCATATCCACTGTGATACATTTTTAGCAGTCCAAGTCATCTATTGAGATAAAAAGTGTGAGTTTATTTTCTAAAAAGTAGAAAACAAGAGGAAACACCCTGATGTATAACTGAAGGTCCTGGAATGCCACAAACTCCATATCTACCTTACCACCGCCTGTGACCGACACAAATGAAGCATCGCCCCCAAAAGCTGGAAGAGATTATTCTCCTGTAGTTTCCAGCCTCTGATTGTGAAAGCATCAGCTCTTTTTGGATGGCATACGCCCTGACGCTCTGCACATGGGGGCGATTAGGCAGTTAGAGACTCTTGCTCGGGCAGATCCACTCCAAAGCAACCATTAACCCGCGTGGCCAGCGATATGCCGCCCGTCTCCATCTTCCAGACATGTGGGAACAGTCAGCAGCCTCACAAACCAGCGCTGCACAATCTGCATCTCTGGAATGACAAGACGAGAGTGTGGTCGCAACGCTGGACTTTCAACGGCTGCTTTTCGGTCAGATCTTAGTAAACAGCCAGCCATCAAGGAAACAATAAGAACAGATGGAATTTGAAGTAGTTATTCGCGGAAAATCTTGCCCTCTGCTGTGGCCCTCCATTCTAATGTTGTGCTATTAGATGCTCTGCTGTCACAGAGTCTGGTCTGTGTTTCCCTGGGTGTCCACTAGTGGTCTCACTTCCCCATAGGCACTCCACTGCAGGCACTACACTATTTCCCACAAAGCCTTGTCCCTTCACCACGGTTAATTGCACACCTGTTAATTGCACTCAGCTGTCTCCACTTTAATCGTCTTCACCCATCTATATAACTGGTCTGTTTTCTATCTGTGGGATGGAGTCCTTGTTTTCCGTAACCCGGTTTTCTCGCGCTCCCTTGTGTTTTCTAGTTTCTTGTTTTTCTCGTTTCAGGACTGATGTGACTGATGACTCTGTGTTATGACCTCTTGCCTGTTCTTGGATTACGATTTTTGTATTACCCCATTAAATACACTTCTATTGGATCTCCCGCTTCCTGTGTTCAATCATTACAGAAGGACTCCATCATGCCCAGATCCAGCGGTGTGGGACTTCGTATCCCTTCCCCAGCCAGTGTGGAGGAGCAGAGGGCGAGGTTCCAAAACCTAACCACCCTCCATCAAAAGGCGAATGAGGTGGGTGGCTTGGTGCAAATGCTCTGGAACATGGCGGTAGGAATGGGGTATAATAATGAGGCCGTGAAAGACTTATTCAAACGCCTGTCTGGATAACCCTGTGCCAGAATGGGAAATGAATGAACTGGAGATCTTGGATTTTTTGGGGTTCATAATGTACCTGCAACATCGGTCTCAGTGGGATACCCCAGCCACACATTTCTCTCCAGGTGTAAGGGCCGACTCTAGAACGGTGTCTCCAGACAAGATGGCCGCCAGCCCAACCTCACTGCACAAGGTGGTCGCCAGCCCAGCGCCACTGCACAAGAAGGCCGCTAGCCCAGCGCCACAGTACAAGGTGGTCGCCAGCCCTGCGCCACTGCACAAGGTGGTCGCCAGCCCTGCGCCACTGCACAAGAAGGCCGCTAGCCCAGCACCACAACACCAGGTGACCGCCAGGCCACAGCCACTGTGCAAGATGGCCGCCGGCCCAGTGCCACTGCGCAAGATGGCCGCCACCCAGTGCCACAGCACAAGGTGGTCGCCAGCCCGGCGCCACTGCACAAGGTGGTCGCCAGCCCAGCGCCACAGCACAAAATGGCCGCCAGCCCAGCACCACAACACCAGGTGACCGCCAGGCCACAGCCACTGTGCAAGATGGCCTCCGGCCCAGTGCCACTGCGCAAGATGGCCGCCAGCCCAGTGCCACAGCACAAGATGGCTGCTGACCAAGCGCCACTGCACAAGGTGGCGCCAGTCCAGCACCACAGCACAAGTTGGTCGCAGACCCAGCGCCATAGAACAAGATGGCCGCCGGCCCAGTGCCACTGCACAAAAAGACAGCTACAGGTGACCCTCCAGAGTTGAGTCAGGTCCCGGTTGACCCTCCAGAGTCGAGTCAGGTCACCATCTACACTCATGAGTCAAGCACTACCACAGTTAGACCTCAGAAGTCAAGTCACCGGTGTTCTTCATGGACAAAGTCAAGTCACCGGTGTTCTTCATGGACAAAGTCAAGTCACTGGTGTTCTTCATGGGCAAGGTCAAGTCACCAATGATTTTCATGAGCAAGGGCCAAGTCACCATTGATTTTCATGAGCAAGGGCAAGTCACCGTTGATCTTCATGAGCAAGGGCAAGTCACCGTTGCTCTTTATGAGCAAAGTCAAGTCACTGTTGATTTTCATAAGCAAAGTCAAGTCACCGTTGATCTTCATGAGCAAAGGCAAGTCACTTTTGATCTTCATGAGCAAGGACAAGTCACCGTTGATCTTCATGAGCAAGGGCAAGTCAATGTTGCTCTTCATGAGCAAAGTCAAGTCACCGTTGATATTCAGGAGCAAAGTCAAGTCACCGTTGATCTTCATGAGCAAGTTCAAGTCACCGTTGATCTTCATTAGCAAGGGCAAGTCACCGTTGATCTTCCTGAACGAAGTCAAGTCTCAGTTGATCTTCTTTAACCCAGTCAAATCACCACGGATCTACCAGAGCCTCTTCACATCTCTGCTGAACTACCAGAGCATCTCCACGTCTCTACTGAACTACCAGAGCCTCTCCACATCTCTGCTGAACTACCAAAGCCTCTCCACGTCTCTGCCGAACTACCAGAGTCTCTCCACATCTCTGCTGAACTACCAGAGCCTCTCCACGTCTCTGCTGAACTACCAGAGCTTCTTCATGTTTCTGCGGAACTTCCAGAGCCTAGTCACGTCTCAGCCGAATTTCCTGAGCACTCAACTTATCCTGTCATGGCCATGGAGGCCATCCAGGAACTCACCGCCTGCCCTGTCATGGCCATGGAGACCATCTACCATCTCCTCAGGGCCACGAAGGCCACCATTAACCTGTTCATGTTCTCTACTTCAGGCTTACCTACCCAGACTTGCTCTCCTGTGCCATCAATCCCACTGTGGTGGTCTTCGGCGCCACCCTGGTGGGCTTCTGTCTCGACGGCAAAGCTGTGGTGGTCTTTTGCGCTGCCCTAGTGGGCTTCTGTCTCGACCGCATGGCTGTGGTGGTCCTCTGCGCCGCCCTGGTGGGCTTCTGTCCCGACTGCACGGCTGTGGTGGTCTTCTGCGCCAGTTCCACCTGCTCCACCCTGGATTCCTGCCCTGTTGGCTCTGCCCTGGGCCCCTGAACTTTCTGTTTCCTCATGTTCCCTTTTGTTGTTATTTTGTTTTTTTTTCTCTCTGTTTCCCTCTATGGATCAGGCCCTCCATCCCTCCCTCCTGGTCTCCTTGTGGTTGTTGTTTTGTTTTTTTCACTTACTGTCTCTGTTTCCCGCTACGGACATGGCCCTCCATCCCTCCACCTAATCCTCCACCAGTCCACCTCCCTCCTGGTCTCTGTGTTCCTTGGTTTGTTTTTGTGTTCGATGGAGCATCTGGTCACTTCCCCATAGGCACCCCACTGCTGGCACTACATTCCCCACAAAGCCTTGTTCCTTCATCACGGTTAATTGCACACCTGTTAATTGCACTCAGCTGTCTACACTTTCATTGTCTTCACCTATCTATATAACCGGTCTGTTTTCTATCTGTGGGATGGAGTCCTTGTTTTCTGTCACCCGGTTTTTTCACGTTCCCTTGTCTAAAACGACGTGGAATATAGCATAAATGGACCATTTGTAAGTAACGAGACTAAATTAATTACATGTATATCCATTATTTTAGTATTATGTATATACTACTACAGTTTTTAGTAATATTTTGAATTTGGTTTTAGTTTTGTATTTCCAGTTTTCATTTTAATATTTACTTCAGGTTTTAGTCATTTTGTTTCAATCCACCCAAATACATTTTAATTTATATAGTTAATAGTTGTTATCGTTGTTTGCTTTCTATTCATCAAAGAATCCTGAGAAGAAATCCACATTTTCCACAAAACTATTAAGCAGAAAATGTTAAAATGATTTCAATATTTACAATATAACAAAATGTGTTACAATATAACAAAAATGAGCATATTAGCATATTATATGTGAACATGATCAGGACTTTAGTGAGTGCACAATAAATAATTTCATGGATGGTTCTCATCATATAAATTTTTGTTATGTCTAAAATTTCTGCTGCAATTTCTTGAATGTTTTTTTTAGCGTCAGGGGCTTTCCACATTCTTTCATTCTAGATGCTTTGTGCTTGTGTCTGTGATATCTGTGGATAGCAATGTAAACACTAGTCACTTCACACTTTTCATTGAAATAAGAAACAGCTGCTGGTGTGATCAGCAGGGGGTACAGCTCTCCACTTTTGATTTTCTTTTCTTTTTTAACTTTACAATGTGTAAAACCCATGTGAAAGTCTAGAAAGGGCAGACAACTACACTCTAAGCTGGTTAAAGGGTCGAATGTTTTGGGAACATGAACGTCAGTACTTGGGAGAGAGGAAAAAAGAAAAAAAAAAGAAACATTTTGTCTCATGTTACCAAGAGACTTGTGTAAGATTGAGCGATATAAATCAGAATTGTGAGATGTAAACTCATTTGTGAGATATGATATACTCAGAATTGCATGAAATAAGTACAGAACAGCATGAAATGAACTGATCATTTGCAGATACGAATCATAAATGTCATATGTAAACTCAGAATTGCAAGATATAAAGTGAGAATTGCAAGAAACTAATAAAATTCTGAGATGTAAACCAAGGATTTTGAGAAATAAACTGTGAATTGCGAGATATAATCTCAGAATTGTGAGATGTCAGGAGTTTGAACCTGTCTGTGTGTTTTGCTCTCCATGTCTCAGGCCATGTCCACATGTACACAAGTATTTTTATAAACTGAGATTTTCCTTCTTCCAAAAACATCTACATGATAACACTGCAACCAGAGTTTTTGGAAATCTTCACCCTGGCAGGCGTTTCAGTAACCTGGTGCTGCGTTTACATATGGACGAACGGTACATAGAAAAAGCTGCGGTTTAAAAAAATAATCGCTTTCATGTGGACTGGGCCTGTGTTTGTCATTCCTCATTCCTGTTGTGGATTTTCTCCTGTGTTTGTTCATTAAAGGAGTGTTTAATGCTTCTCTGTGTCCCTTCCGGCAGCAAATCATGAGACAGAATTGTGAGAAATAAACAGAAAACTGCAAGATATGAAGTCAGAAATACAAGAAATAAACTCAGAATTGCAAGAAATAAACTCAGAATTAAACATACATGCACCTGGCCACCTACTGTGTGTGTGTGTGTGTGTGTGTGTGTGTGTGTGTGTGTGTGTGTGTGTGTGTGTGTGTGTATATATATATTTTTTTTTATATAATGTGGAAATGAGCTTCCATATGAGAGAAACGTGACAGTGATCATAGTTTGTCGTATAAATTACCCTGTCAATTTTTATTATTGATTAAATAAAACACTTTTGCGCACTGTTAATGTCCTAAATGTCCTACATTTATCATTCAGATAGTACAGATAAAAAAAAAAAAAACTAAACTGTCTTTGCACTTTTCCTGGAAACTGTAGAAAAACCCATTGCTGAAATTGATTTAATTAATACAATTTGCTGATAATAACAAGCAGAAACACCATGTGGTACCTCGACTGTCCACATCTGTAAAAGTTTACACAAATGTGTGATTTGACAATTTGATCAATTAAATCTCAGCCGTCCAAGCTGCGGTTTCGCATTTGTTTGGCACGTTCATAACTGCTGGAATCTGAGGCCGAACTCACAGGAACTGAACAGAAAGCTTTACGTGATAAACAGCTTTCCGAACGCCAGGATACACAACTCCTGGAGATTAAACTATGGAAAATATCAATTCCAATCAAATAACTTACAGCTTTGTTTCAGTGACGGGCAGAAAAATACAAACACACATGCACTGGTGTTCAAAGCAGTTGTAATTAATCTTCATGTGGGTATAATTTTTTGTGGCAGATCTGGCTCGATGAAAATGATGACACATTCAGAATTTGCGCAAGACTTTGTTTCGATGATTAACATATTCATGTCCATCAACAAGCATTAAATTCATTTTACAACTTGGAAGTGTATTTGTAACAACAAATGAAGAGCGAAAATGCTAAATCATTCACATCTCGCTCATTCAAACACGCTATTAGAGATTTCTATAGTACGTTTAAAGTACATGTTATATATTTCCCGTCATCATAACTCATATTCTCCTACTTGGAGGTTTTTGCAGTGCCTTTAATATTGTAATTCTAAAATCAAAGCTCAAGTCTGTTGTTTCACTGACTAACAGATATTTATGTCCATCAAGAACCATTATATTTATTATATGACATGGAAATGTGGTTGTAATTGACAGGCTTGTGGTCTGAGAGGTTGTGGTTGAAAGTAAAACCAGTATACAGATGTCAGTTTGGTTAGCGAGTTTCCAATATACTGTAGCTGAATTATGATCGTGGGACTTGGGTTTCCAGTATATGAGAGAACGGTGCAATCTGATTGATTTCAGATTTCTTCACACTCTTCTCTTATATAACAATTCACCCTCAGTTGTAAGATATGAAGTTGCATTTGTTTTTAGAAACTTTATTATTTTTATCCTTGTCCCAAACCTAGACTGTCAATATGAGATTGAGTAGCCATCTTAAAATTATAAATTAAATAAATGAACACATTAAATAAACAGATCATTTCTATTTATATTGTAATAAAAAAAAACTCTAAATGTAGAAAAAATAAAGAAAACCAGCTTATTTTTTTCATTTACTTGTCTTCTGAAGAAACAACATTACTACAAGCTTCAGATTAAATATTGTGATGTATGAGAAAAAAAATAATAATAATAATTGTGCAACATTGTCTGTAAATTGTTAAATGTGAAGATTGTTTTTGTGAATATTAGCGTTTAAATTAGCCCTAGAGAGACAAAGCTTGAAAGTTTATTTTAAAAAACAATAGTGTTGAAAATTTAACATTTTTGAAATACAGTTTCCATTTTCACCACAGAACTCTACCAAACACGATAAATAAAAAAAATAAACCTTCAATGTTTATTTTTTTGTTTTAATAATCCACAGGGCCAAAAGTGGCTATAGCTGAAGAAAAAGAAAAAAAAAAGTCCCATCATGCAGTTGCTTTTTCTAGCCATTGAGAAACACCATATATACTCATAAAGAACCTCCACATTAGCATTTTTAATTAAGCATGGTGATTAATTGTCATGGGAGTTGCCCACTGTGGGCAATTGATTTTCACGCCTGTGCAGTTCCCAGTTTGATCGCTAAGATGATTTGACTTGTGTTGTAGGAGATTATCCAGTATGGCACATTGGAAAAATGTTCCAGACATTTTCCCATTTTAAGATCATAGATGTGGGTGAAGGGTGACAGATTGGAGGGATCTGGTGCTGGATTGTATATACAAATTTAACTGAAGGTCTCACTGCACACAGAGCTGTCAAATATAACCCCGCACCGCGGTACCAAATGTAAGCAAGGTTTTTTTTTTTTACTTTTTCTACAGTAATGGCAGTCTGGGATGGAGGCTTTTTGAGCCATTGTGTGTTTTTCCTTCAAACCTGGCCGATTCCTTCACAATGAGCATTTTTGAGCTCTGTCAGGGGCCGCTGTGGGCAGTGCTTTTGCCTAAAGGCTACGCATTAACAAATTAATCTTCCTTGGAAAAAGGTGTTAAGAAGTCACAGCTGCCAAAATGGTCCCTTACTCTATTTACTTTGGCAAACAGATCTCTTTTTATGCGCCTCGCTAATTAATTTTACATCAAGTATATTGGTTATGCATAATTTATGCTCTGAGCCCATGGCTACTGGTGTTGTACAAATATACAAATTCCATACTAAATTACGAACCACTTTGAAAGAGAGCGTGCACCTTTGGCTGGCTTTGAATGCGAGAGTGCTTTCTAGTGTTTTCCACTCCCATCAGTCTAAAGTAAACAAACACAGTCAAGCCGCGCCTGTAGATGGATCATTATGTTTCACGTTAAACGTTTTTTCTCCTGTGCGCAAAGGTATGGCGAGGAAAAGGGGGGATGTATGTAAACTCTACTGTGAAATGCTGATGTAGTTTCCACAGAAGTTGTTCAGCCAAAACCGAATGCTCTGTCATAATTTACTCCCTCCGCCAAAAGTTGCATTTACGAGAAAATAAAACAAAGTTGGAATAGCCAGATATAAGTTAGTTTTGCAAGATATAAAGTCGCAGCTGTATGAAATAAAGTCATAACTGCAAGATATACAGTCGAAGTCATAAGAAATAACATTACAATTGTGAGAAATTTGCAATTGTGGTAAAGTCGTAATTATAAAGTCACATTGTAATATACTGTATAAACTCGCAATTGTAGTTATAAATAAGTAATAATATAAATAAATAAAATTTAAATGATGAGAAACAAAGTCATAATTTCAATATATTTAGTAATTTGATATGTAAATTATGATTTGTGAGATTCAAAGTGTCATACTTCATAATTATGAGAAAGTCATAATTGCGAGATACAATCACACTGTGGAATATAAAGCCACACATGTGGGATATAGTTGCAATATATACATTTGTGAGAATACATTTGTGAGAAATCATGTTGCAGTTATGAAAAATATTCAAATTGACTTATAAATTTGTAGTTTTGAGAAATAAAATCACAATTACGAGACATTTGTAATTTTCATAGGCGTAATTGAAAGATATAAAGTCACATTATGATATTTAAACCCCAAAATGTGAGATATCAAGTTCCAATTGTGAGAAATAGTCATACATGTGAGAAAAGTCACAATCGTGGGATATAAAGCTGTTGTCACAAGACATAATCACATTTATGAGATAAGGTCACAATTATGAGAAATAGTCTTAAGAACCCCCAAATTTGAGATGTCCAGTTGCAGTTATGAGAAATACTCGTAATTGAGATATAAAATCACATTGCAAAATATAAAGTCACAATTGTGAGATATAAAATTGCAGTCACAAGAAACGAACTCATTTATGAGAAAGATTAGCAATTTTGGCGAAGTCGTATTTGCAAGATGTGAAGTCACAATTATGAGACATAGTCATAACTGTGAGCTGTAGTCACACTGAGGGATGCAAGAAATAGTTACTTGTAATAGTTTTATTATGTGAATGTTTTAACTGTTGCAGTCAGAAAACAAAACGAAAAACTATGAAATAATGAGACTACAATTTCTGTTAAAACCATTAACATGTAATTCAACAACTGTAAGTCATTACTGTAAGAAAGTTATAATTGTGAGATATAAAGTCACAGCTCTGAAAGTCGTAGTTAGAAGCAAAATAATCAATATAATAAATATGAAGTCACAAATACCTTTTTTATTTATTGTTAATTGAATAATGTGAGGTAGAAACAAGCTTCCATAATCTTGTTACCAATCACAACCTATATTTCCATTAGTTCCTTCAGAAAAGCTATCATGGCTTCAGAAGCCTTTGGAGTTTGTATATAGGTACAGAACAACATTAGTGATGATGGCAGAATTTCAAAGGTCATGGGTTCAAACCCCTGGGGGTGGTGACCCATGAACTGTAGAGTTGTCGAGTTCCCCGACTACCACTGTGACCCCGAGCAAGGCACTTAACCACACATTGCTCCAGGGGATTGTCTTTATTGTAAGAGACCTGCATGATGTTCTGGACAAAACAGCAGCTGCTAGATGACGAATAACCAATAGATCATAGATTAGATTTTAAATAGTCATCCAGCTGATAACTGTGATTACAAAAGGCAAATGGTGTTTTGCTGCATTCAGAAATTGAGCTATTGAAAATGACAGTATGAAGATCAGCACATCTATTATTTAAATAGAAAGCAGAGAGGCTATAGAACATTTGAGCAAGTATTCACCACAGGTCAGGTTTCTCGGGTCCTTTGTCAAAATGAACAATATGAACGCAATACACTCTTGTTTTAGTATTTGATTTGAAAGTCGTTGATTGACCTTTAAACCTTCTGTCCTCTCATTTCACATCTGCATTTGCAGAACTTGTGATGTGGCTTACAGAAAACCCAAAGAACATATTCAACATCCGTTCCAGGCCTGGTTTTATTTTCTGTTGATTTGTATGAGTGTTCAAAAGAGCCATTTTATGGATTTACGGCCCTTGAGAGAAACAGTGGGTAAAGGAACCATTTTATTGAGAAACTCAAATATGGTTTCTTGGATGATTATTCTATGGTTACCAAGAAAATCACAAAAAAACATTGAAATAACAACCACCAATTACAAATTTGGCATCGGTGTACACATCTAAATAATATTGTAGACCACGGCATCTGTTTGTTATATAGCGTTTCCCAAAACAGTTTTAGCTAACTAGGGTTGGTAATTATAAAAACTAGTGACCATAGTTGCTTTTGGGGAAACACCCCTGGGTGGATAGGGCTTTTTTTTGTCAAGTTTTTAGGGCTTACTGTGTAGAGCTAAGTTTTCAGAAGTTTTTTATTATTATATGCAGTATTTAGGTTTCTTGGACGTTTGCTATCCATTGCTAGTTTTTTTTTCTGGGAGGTTGTCAGGGCTTGCTGAGCCTCATTTATAAAGTGTGAATCCATGCCAACGCTCATATTTGTAAAAACTGTCTTTGACGTGGAAAAGTGATATTTGACGCATATTTGAGAGATGACTATAAGATCAAATTTAGGATGGCTTCTTTGCAACATTTTATAAATGAGGCCATGTTTTTTAACAGTTGCTTGCGTGTTCTGCGTGGATGTCAGATCTCTCTTTGTGCTTCTATGGTTTAAGCATGTTTCTAGCAGTTTCAAACTTGTTTTGGGGGGTTATCTGGGATTTCTATGTGGTGCTAATGTGTTTTCAGAGTGTTTTTAGCAAGTTGCTATGCTAGTGTGTCGTGGGAGTAGGACATTATTGATTGGTTGCTTACTGACCCACAGTAAAATAGCCCACCCCCAAATGTCTATAGTTTTCTAAGTTCTGTTCAAGACTGTAATTTTTCTGCCCATTTTATTGTCCACCATGAATAACATTTGTTTGATCTTTTGGAGAAGTAATACCACTTTTTTCCTTCATAATCTGCACAATTCTAAATATTATTTATGTGAGTAGAACAGATGTTTAATACTTAGCGTTAGAAGTTCATTCATATCTCAAATTCAAATATATAGTGTTAGTTAGCATACACCGCTAATAATGACCTGACAGCTGTGTAGAGGTTATATACTGGTTGATTTTGTTTTTATTCTTATTATTAGAATGAGATAAAAATAGAATTTCGCAGATGAAAAAAGAAAAGAAAACAAAGACCTCTACGGTCGAATAAAACAATATTTTTTCATGGTCCCTGGTTACTATAACCTCAGGCCAGGCTACAGCCACAGTTACAATAATAGGAAACTGCATATGTGTAAAGTTTGAGAGACGTGCATAAACAGACAAAGAGAAAGATGGGCAGAGATACACAGGAAAAGAGAAAGAAGGTTAAAAATGTGTGAGAGAGCAACATTCCCAAGCTAGCTTGGCTAATTGCAGTGGATTGGAACCAGATGTGGAGACAAAGTGACGTGATCTGACCAGACCTTGAAGGTCCTGGTGGTTTGAAAGGAAATGGGGAGAAGATGGAGTTAAGTGCCTTTTAATCTTTAGTTTTATTTTTATATATATATATATATATATATATATATATATATATATATATATATATATATATATATATATATATATGCGTTTTGCTTCAGAAAATCATCACAATTTTTTTTTTTTTTTTTCTTTTTTTTTTTTACTTAGCATAACTGGGGCTTCATCACAAACCATTTTATTGAAAAATTAGTTGACTTATCATGCATATTTAAAGCCGGTCATTTACCCAATGTTATTTAATTACCTGCTTACTTTCCTGAAACATAATATGTGACACAGAATTTAGCATTACATAATTTTGGGGTGGGGGGTGGTGGTGTTGTAATAGTTCTAAAGGTAAACACTTTTGATATGATTCACATATAGTACAAAATAACTGAAAATGTAATCAAGTATGTCACTGTCCTGTTTGTCTTTTATCCGTGGCAGTTTGACAATAATCACTCTCACGGCTGATTGAACAACAAGCACCGTGACAGGTTGTGTGTTGTAAGAAAAAAAATAAAAATAAATCAGCCTCCCTTTCAATGTTAATTAATTCTGTCTAAATGACAAAGCAGCTAATTAATTCATAATTGCAACTATCTTTTGGCAATTTGCTGTCACTGATAATCATGTGCACTCCAGATTAAAAGTCCTGCTCTTCTCAGTTCAGGAGGCCAAGGCAATTTTAGTTAACCACAACTGGGCACTAGGGTCAATTCCTGTGCCAATTAAAATATGTAACTGGCATATTTTCTAACTGCATACACATTTGCCCTCAGCCAATTTATTTTTTGTATTTACTGTCAAAAATAAACATATTCAGTGCAACTAAAAGTTGGGAGGTTTATGTCATATAATGTCATAAGTAATTTGTAAGCTTGTAGTATATCATGACATTTTCTTCACATGGCATGTAGCTGTGCTGTTCTGAAGGGAACACATGGTTGAAACACACGTCTTACAGCCATGAATAGGCCACCATTACCACTGTGACAGGACCACATCCAACAGATGACAAAACCAAGCCAGCCTTCCAACAGCCTCCATATATAATGACATCAAACATTGAACGTTCTTCAAAAGACTCAGACTCTGCATAATTCTACTGATTTATAACTGCATGAGGAAAATTGCTCTAAAGGGCTGATGTGTTGTAAGATTTCGCCTCAAATTTCTGTGAAATCCCTTTGGCTCTGTCACAATGTGCATACTGCACATTCTGAATAGGATGCAAGATTAAAATCAGTAAAGCCCAAGTCAAACCAAGCTGAAAAAAATAATAGCGTAGACCGGTAAACAAGCTTAAGCTAGTTTAATCAGTGCTTTTAACTCTTACTTTTAAGATATAAGGTATTAGAAGTCAGTATTTAAAGTGTACACACACACACACACACACACACACACACACACACACATATATATATATATATATATATATAAAATTATAATATTGTGCAGGACATTTATAAATTTGTGCCAGGAAAATGCATTAATTAATAATAATATTAATAATGATAATTAATGTGTTTTAGGTGTCAACATGTGGCTATTTGTGATATAACGCTTAAATTCACAGGAATCTACATTTTGTGATATCAACTTCAAATTTGGAATATAATTTAGTTATACATGAGACTTTAATTTTATAACAATTTTAGGTTCCAAAATATATTTTTTTTTTAAATATGTATTTCATAAAAAAATCTAATGATGATTTTAATTCAGTTTTAATTCACAACATACACTTACTTTGTTGTGTTAAATATAAAGGACTAAAGCACATGCAAAATATTTTATAATATGATATAATATTAAAATTAATGTTACAGATACTATACTTATAATGCACAAAACTGCTACCTCATCATTATTTAGTTATTTGGCACAACCGTTTGACAGTACATCCAGCAGTACACTTGAACCATGTATTAAATACATTAGAATTATGACATTTAAAGATATGTAAGTGGGGCAAAACATTCTTAAGTTTAACTATTTTCATTCAATATGAATTTAAACTGTAATACATTTTCATTATAAAAATAATAAATAAAATAAAAATAAAAATCTTCTGTCTAGAATCATTACTTTCAGTACTAATTTAAAATATATTAGTTCCGTAATAAATACTCTTTAAACAGTGTGCAGAAGTGTACGTCTTTTTCACAAAGGAAGCACTGTCCCTACCACAAAACATTTCCTTGTTAATCAGTAAATTTCTGTTCAGTTATAATTCATTTTAAGGTAAGCTAAATTTAGCTACATGCTAACAATAACTCACAACCACAAACAGTATACAAAAGGGGCTTTATGGCATCAAAATGCTATTTTCTGATGAATTAGTCTCCCTGTACTGAGTACTCCACTTTGAAAGAACAAAATGTGTACTTTCTCGTCACCGCCAAAATGTTAGCATGTAGCATAAGCAAGCTAATTGGCCAGATTTCCAACCTATGACCTCACTGAAGGCTAAGTGCTAGAAACTAGGTGAGGGATGCTTGTACCCTCAAGTTACCTTCAAACCTGACCCTTTTCCAGTGGAAGGTTTTTGGTACAGTTTCTGAGGGAAGCCTCAGCCGCTATCTGCCGTGTGATTTGTGATTAGGGGGAGGTTCAAAGCGGATTTAATCTGGCCTCAGGCCTGTCATTTCATAATTATGTTCTGTCCCGAGGGAGCACCCCCAAAGTGACAAGCGTGCCGCTCGCAGTCTTTTACCAGGCCAAGCCAGACTATTGAGCTTCTCTTTAACTGTGAAGATGGCCTTCTTTTGCGAAAACCTATTCCCAGAGATCCCGTGACACAGGGAGCAGCCCCACATTTCACACAGGCACCTGTTCTCCAACCTACTTTAATCCTAAAGCTAATAACACGCAAGAAAAATCAATGGAAGCCAGTCAAATAAGCGCTCTTAATCCTTTTACCCCTATATAAATGCTAATGGTCTCCCTATATATGTTTTACAAGGCAAATTGTTTGCAAATGAGGTGATTTATTTGGACAGGGAACATTTATGGACAGGATTCTTTTTCAGTGAAACAGAGCGCAGTAAATCTTTGAGGTGCGGCAAACACTAAACAGATGTCTGCGGTATCAATTCATTTTGTCATTGGATTATATAGATTATTGTGCGTATCTGTTTAGTCTGGGTTTTAACCGGATTTAAATGGAGAAAGGCACAACAGTTTGTATGCAGACGCTTTTGGAAGAATCATGGAAGTCTGTGAAAAAATGTTCGGGTCATGTTAACCCCATAATTAAATGCAATTAATAATTTATTGCATTAAGAAAATTAAGTTTGTTTATTTATTTATGTTTAAACATGCTTAAAAAACTAATAGGCTTAAAGTTATGACTATAATCAAATAAAATAATAATGTAAAATAAATTAAACCAATAATAAATAAAGCTTAAAGGGGAAAATACAGTGATGCAACTAAAAATTATGAAATATTTTAAAATATTAGAACATTTATAAAAGTTTATATGTTAGAAAATTGTCTCATAATACAAAAGGGCTTTCTTTTTTCTGTGTGTTTAAAACTAAATCAATAAATACATAAATATCTGATTTTGTGAGATTATTTATGCAATATTTTATGACAGTTAAGCATATAGATATGAGTAACCAAATAATAAATAATTTCAAGCTCATGATTATTCAGTATTTTAAACTGAGGTGATGGATGCAGTACATATTGACTTTTTGATTGATTTTAACCAGGGATTATCACAGTAAGGTCTTAATTCAATCCAGCCAGGCATTCCTCTTTAAATTAAACCAATCATTCATATTTAACTCTGTCCCTCAAAATCAGCTAATGAAATATTGTCTTTGCCAGTTGGATTCCCGGCCCTATTATTTTCTCTGTTTTTGAAGTCCCCAGTTTCCTTCACCAAAATATGCTGTTCCCAGCAATGAAAACCACATTGTCCCATTCTCCCAGTCTCTATTTACATTCACGGAGGCTGTTTTAATTTCTAATTATGCTTTATTATACACCCCGTCGGCGGGGTTTTAAACATAATTTTCATTGAAAAATCATTACATTTGGCCCAACCGAGGGCCGATGGTAATTGTTACAAACTAGCTTGAGTTCTTTGGAGACGGTATTTCTTTGTGGGACATTTGTTTTTGGTGTCACATTTTAATTAATTACCTCATTTAATCACATTCCTTCTTGAGAACAGTAATCCACAGACGTTGGTAAAGTGAGGGTCGGCGGGTCACGTATAACACCCGGGAGGATGTCGAATAAACGCTGTATTACATCATCTGGAGCCCGTGCGCTAATATCAGTCGAGTCAAAGGTGAAATCTGGCTCACTTATTTTGCCAGTGACATGAAACGGGGCAACACATGTAAAATCACATGTCACTTTCATCTTGGCCAAATAACGTCCCTTCAGCTCAGCACGGATCTGACAGAACAACAGCGTGTCTGATAAAGCTCAACTGTGGAGATATAAGCCACTCAAAACAGAGTTTGACTGATGCACTGTGACACGGCATCAAACATCAAACATCAAAACATCTAATTAAATTCAAATAAACTCTTAATTTAAGTAATGAGTACTTATTACAAAATACTATACTTTAAGTACATTTACAATACTTTATTAACATACAATAATGCATTTTCCAGAAGAGACACTGATGTGTAATAACTAATTCATGTAAAAAAAAAAATAATAATTACTTATTAAAATTATAATAAATAAATAAATAATTTATGATGCTACATCATACTATACAGTATAATATGATATACAATATGATAAAATATGATACGATGATACAATTTGATATGAAATTACACAATATGATACAATATATGATATGACGCGATACTATACAATATGGTGGGATACAAGGTGATATGATACAATATGATGTGATGATATATTATATGATATTATTCAAACATTTAGAATCAGAACTGCAACCTTCCTGGAGTCTCCAGAATTACAAGGTGTCAGGTTCTCAAAGACTTTGCTTAGGTAAAAATAAAATAAAATAAAATAAAATAATATGACCCTCACTTAATAAGAGTAGCATGCTGAAGTATTGTGAAATACATTAAGAATTATTTATTGATTTAGGCTTTATGGACAGATAAGTTCTTAGTGACTCTTGAAGGACCAACACCACATCCTGTTTGAAGAATGTATCTTCCATCTAAATCTGTCAATAAGTTTTAGGAGCTCATGTTTATTCTGTCTCCTATCCTGAATAGTCTTGCAGGACTGACTAAAAATGAGCTCCTAAAACTATTTATGCTCCAGAATATCATAAAGATTTGGAAGCACACTCTTTTAACTTTGCCAGTTTTCAACCAACAAAACACTCTACTGTATAACAAAGCTAAAAAAAAAAAACTACTTAGAACACCTTAGAAACAGTCTAGCAACCACCCACAACCCCAGCAACCCCATTAAAAAAAAAAGAATAAAAAAAAAAAAAAAAAAAAAAACAAAACAAAACAAAAAAAAAAAAAATATATATATATATATATATATATATATAGGATATTATTGTGACAGCAACTCATGTTTTCTTTTTAAAACAGTCAAATCTCCTTGGAATTGTTCTGCGGTTCATGCAGCTGTTTTCTCACAAGCGTAAATGTGCGAACATCCAAAATGTTCAGTCACAGCCAAAGTTGATCGCTTTCTACCAAAATGGTGTCAAAATGTAATTTCACACATTTGGAGTGGCTTATTGCCAGAGCGACTCTGGCGAGTGCTGAGCTTCAGCTCTGGGTTTTGATGCAAGATGTTTAGCTGGACTCTTGGTAAAGCATGACTGAAGCTCTTCTTCTCTGGTATCATGTTTCTCTGACAAGGCTCATGTGATGACAAAGTAGGTTTGACCCCGGTGCCAGCTTGAAGCTATGAAATCAATGTAAATTCACATAAATCCCAAAGGATCCCAGAGACAGAAACAGCCTAATGCATATTAGTTTTAATGCTATCAATGGATCACACCGCCGGAACTACAGAGTACAAATATATTCATAATGGTGCAAAAGATTTTCATTTCAAATAAATGCTCTTTTAAAATAAACTTTCTGTTCATTAACGAATAGTGGGAAAAGGCATAATCCACAAAAATTGTTTTCAAAATGTTTTTTGAGAACTAAATCAGAATTCAAATATATTCAAAATATATCAATAAAGATTAAGGCTACGTCCACAGGATGACAGAGCTTTCCCTAGCTGATCTTTTTTTTTTCCCCTCGTCTCAAGAAATATCTGCGTCCACACAAACCACAAAACCGACACAAAACGATGTAGTATACATGCCAGACCAGTGTGTGGCGCTGTAATTTTGCTACAGAGATACAGTGAAAATATAGAAAAGAAGACTTGGACTATGTGCATAAACATTGCATGCGGTATACAAATGAACATGAAACGATAAATGTATTAATCTGTAATGATGTTAGTTACTAAAATGACAATTGTCCAGTGTTTGTTCATGTTTTTGTTGTGGTTACTTGACGTAGCAGTGTCTGACTAGTGGTGAGACATGGGATGATGACATCATCGTTTCGGAAAATATACGGATTCGGTGTTAAGAAGAAAATGCAAGAGCGGCGTTTACAGATTTATCCACTATGGGACCCGGTTTCACTCTACCAAAATGTCAGATCAGTGTGGACGAAATACCTATACGATACAAAATGTATTCGTATACAGCAAAACGCATCACCGTGTGGACGGGGCCTAAGTTGTAATAATGTTTCACAAAATTACAGTTATTTACTAATATGTGTTTGTTTGTTTGTCTGTTGGTTGGTTTTTTGTTTATTTTTTCTCATCTTTTCTGTTTGTTTGGTTTAAAAAAATAAGACAATCATTTTAATGTGTATTTAATGTTATAAATGATTTACATTATACTGTATATCACATTATCCATATAATTATATACAAAGAAATTAAGAAGAACTTAATTATTATATTGTTTAACAAAAATCTATTTCAAATAAATGCTGTTCTAAATAAACTTTTTATTCTTTAAAGAGTCCTGAAAAAAGATTTCATAGATAAATAAATAAAATTATTATTTCAGATTAAATATTTATTTATGCATACATGCATTCATTCATGCAGCCTTGGGAAGCATAATGGATTTCTTTCAAACCATTACATAGCCCAAATCCAATACTTTTGATAGCTAATGCAGTATTAAATAAACAAACTGCATTCTTGTTCACTAAACTTATGTGCGCATATTGGACTAATACAATTCACTTCTTTAATTTTCCAGATGCAAGGTCATATCTTATCCCTGATCTTTGGTCTTTTAGTAAAGTCTAAAGGTTTCTGTAGAGGTTTAAAACTTTTCTAAGTAGCACACTAACAGGGAACCGCTTTATTCATCTTTGTTTTAATAGCAGTCATGTTATGCACATTAAATGCACTATATTCTTTATGCCACATTCTAAGACGCCGAGATTTAGGGCCCACCTCTACATTTGCCCTCCTCACCCATACGATTTATAGAGGCTCTTGGTTAACAGAGGTTGAATGAGCATTGTGAGATAACTGCATAACAGAAAAAGCAACAAAGACTTCATTTAGCTTGAATAAAATGCAGAACAAATCTGGCTTTTTGGCCCATATGGGTGTAGTGCTCAGTGAATGGAGCCGTTGAGCAGGAACCCTGCAGAGAGCCACATGAGGAGCAGACGCACCATGTTGTATCCAAAGAAAAGCGTCCGGGCAAGCGGGAAAAGATCCAGTGTTATGGGTCAGAGTTCACGCTCAGTGATGAACGAGCAAATAAATATGTGTCCTCGGATCACGTCTTGGAGCGCGGCGTTGCGTTTCACATTCCATAGGACTGGAGCGGCTCTCACGCTGGGACTGATGAGGCACATGCTGAACCATCTGACAGGTCAGAGGTCACTGCCCTGACAATTTCCATTAAATATTCAACATAACAGACAACATGATAGAGATTCTTGGTTTCTTACCACCGATTTATACCAAGGAATGTGTGGGAAATAGTGGGATTTGTTTAATAAATAAACAATTTAATTAAATAGAAAAGTGACTCAACTTACCTTAAAAGTATATATATATATATATATATATATATATATATTACATTAGATTAGATTAACGTTGTTTTATTATCCATCATTACACATGATGATGATGATGATGCTTACTGAGAGGAAAGAGGAACCCATGCGCTAATATCAGTCGGCGCCCGGAAGGCGTGTCCCCGTGCTGAAACAACAAAAGAAGGAGGGACGAGTGGGAACTTGGAAGGAGGCTCAGGAGGACACTGGACACCCGGGAGGGGGCCGGTTGACAGAGACCATGGAGGTGACTTTGGAAGGAGGAGCCAAGGAGGAAACTGGAGGAGCAAGGGTGGATCTGAAGGATGAGCCAGGGAGACAGGAGGGACTTGGAGCATGCGACACCAGGTGGGACTAGGGCCACAGCCATAATGGCGACCCACGGTGGAGCTGACGGAGGGAGGAGCCACGGTGTAGTACAGCTGCTGAATCCGGGGGGGGGGGGGGGGGGGGGGCGACCAACGGTGGCGGAGGAGCGCGAAATGGAGAGCTGTAGAGCCAGAACGATGGAGGGGATCTGAAGGGCCATGCCAGAACGGATGGCTTAGGGGACCGATGCGGAGGCATGGATCCAGAAGGCTGGATCGACAGAGGACCAAGAAGGAGCTGAAGGGAAGGAGGAGCCTGATGGAACTGAAGGGATGAGGCACAGCCGAAGGAGTGGAGTCCCGATGCAATGGATAGTTGACGACAGACCAAGGCGGAGCCAGATGGATGAGGAATCCCGGCAGAGCTAGTGGACTGATGGGCCATGGCGGAGAGGAGGGAGCTAGAAGCCATGGTGGAGCCGATGTGTCAACAGGACAAGGTGGAAAGGGCAGAGTTTATATTATTAATGCATTATATCAGTATTTTAAGGACTGTCAATGCAGTCAAATGTTTCTGTCTCCACAATACTGTGATTACGGCATCTAACTGCAGTCTAACTAGCTAAAGGTTAGCTTACCATGCTAACCAGCCAAACCTTTGCTCCCCATCACATAGCAAACCTGTTTCCACACAAATCCCCCAGAAGCCCTTGGAAAAAAATGTTTACCTCTTGAATGTTATCATATGATTTGCAGCCCGACCTCACATTCAGTTTGGGTTTCATTGTCTTTATTTAGATGATCCTCTACACATCCTGTTCTCAGATGCTGGTGAGGCTAGAGGTCTTGCTGCGGTTGTGAGAACATCGACCCTGGAGCCCACTCAAGTCCCTGGTGTTTACCCGTCTGGCCAGTGAAGTGGGTGACGCTAGCAGAGGCAGTAAACATGCCTAGAATGGACTCGGACGCGTAGGAGAGCAGCAGCCAGAGGCTGAACAAGGAATTAGGGACCTGCAACAACTTAATTACTGCTCCGCCAATGGGGAAGAAAACCAAAGTAAATGATACCAGAGCTTCCAGCAAGCTCATCTCTAATCCCACAACGTCTCTATATTTCCACATTGGATGTTTGGAAGCTTTGGTGGGTAATTATTCAAGACTAGCCAGTCAGACTTTAACATTACTAAGACTTATTGTGATGACTTTGGAAAACTTTGAACTTTTCCAGTGACTTATTTAGCTCCTACAGATAACTGGCTGTGTTTCCCATGTGTTGTTGAGAACATACACTTGGGTGTGAAATACAGACGCAAAATACATCAGTGTCAAGTAAACCAGATAACTTTATATTGAGCTCTATAACAAATGTGTATATAATAATGCTATAAATGTATGCAAGTACATTCAGTCATGTATGGCATTGTGTATTACCAATATCCCAAAGAAAATGTGTAGGTAATTAATTTTACTTAAATAATGACAGTATGTATATACTTTTGAGAGCAAAATTAAGTTTTAAACTTCATCCCGTGCCATCATGTGACTTGTTGAGGAGAGAAATTGTTAAAGAAGAATAAAACTGTGCAAAGTATTATTGTTTTTAAATTATTATTATCCTACGGGGCCATTGAATGCTTGAATCTGATTGGCTGATGAACATTCTGAGGCATGCAATTATTTTCTGGGAAACACACAGCGAACGTAGTTCCAGGCAGCTCTCTTGATCGCATTACAGTTACATATCACTTCGCATAGTAAAACTGTTATAACGGAAATTACAGAAATTACAATTACATGACAGACGATTTTCCGAAAGTACACATGCATTTCTCACTAGCGAGGTAATAACAGCACTGTTTAGAGACGCTGCTGCAGATTAATTCACACAAGCCTTTCTCTCTCTTTCTTTCTCTGTGTGTCTCTGTCTCTCTCGCTCTCTTTCTAATAACTTCATTAATAACTGCATTAGAATGCTATCAATTGGTCATGCCTCCATTGCCAACTTTAAAATGAAGTTTTGGTACTAGCAAAAGAGGCATTGGATGAGATGCGGAAGAAATAATCCTACTCACAATAGCGATTTAAGTAAAAAAACCAGACGAATCCCTTTAAATATCATCTGATCAATGTCTTGAGGTGTGGTAACCGTAGCAAGCAGAATAATTGACTCTGGGCTGTTTAATTATTAGAAAAATAATGCACATCCCGAGGTGTAACAGCCACAATGCGAATTACCACCTCAGGTGTGCATTATTTTTCTAATAATTCAACGGCCCATCGACAATCATTCCATACTTAATTACATTTTTTAAATATTTTAATATGTTATTCATATTTAAAAGTAATCCTATTTAAAAAGATATTATTCATGTTTAAAAGTATTGCTATTTAATAATATCAATATCAATAAATCAAAATCAATATCAATTAAAAATATATATTTGTCAGTGCTGTTTAACACACAATAACAGTTAGTCTTTAAAAAATTTATTACAACTTAAATGCCATCTTTAGCAAATATTACAATTAATATTTGTTGTTTTTTATATTGTGCATTATCCATTATAGTTTTAGCATTAACATTTATTATTTTAACAGGTGCTTTTATCCAAAGTGACTTACAAATAATTTTAAATTATTTAAAAAGTAGCTTTCTGGTAGTACAGAGTTGTATAAAATAGCAATGAATAAACATTTTCTGCCATATTATAATAATTATTTTCATCTTGTCCATAATTTTAATATCTGGATAGTTAACCAAAATTGGGTTGCCAAATGGATTTAACCTAGTTGAATATAAATGCATAAAAACATGGACCAAATGAGGACAAGAAGGTTGCTAGGCGGTCGCTAGTGTGTTTGCTATGTGGTTACTAAGATGTTCTGAGTGGTTGCTAGGCAGTTGATGGGATGTTTGGTGTTTATAAGGATGTTACAGTTGGTTGTTTATATGGTTGATAGGGTGTTTGGGTGTTTGCTAGGTGTTCACTTGGATGTTATAATTGGTTGCTAGGAAGTTGCTAGGATTGTTGGGTGTCGTCTGGGTAGTTGCTAGGATGTCATGGTTGGTTTGCTAGTATGTTCATAGTTTAAGCGGTAACTAGGATGTACACTATGGTTGTTTGCTGGGTGTTTAGTAAGATGTGTTGTGTGGCTGCAAGGACGATTGAATTCTAGGTTGTTATTAAGAGGTTCTGGATGGTTGTCAGCCAGTTGCTAGGATCTTTGGGTGTTGCTAGGTGGTTACCGTTTTAATACGCTGAAAGACGGTTGCTACTGTAGGATGTTCTGGTTGGCTGTTTAAATGATTACTAGGATATTCTGGTTGTTTGCTTGTTTATTCATAATTTAAGTTGTAACTGGGGTGTATGATTGTTTGCTAGGTGGTTACTAAGATATTTTGTGTGGTTGCTAGGATGGTTGAATGTTGTATAGGTGGTTATTAAAATGTTCTGGATGGTTGACAGGCAGTTGCTAGGATGTTTGGGTATTTGCTAGGGAGGTTGAAAAGGAATTGTTAGGATGTTTACTAGAATGTCTGAGTGGTTACTAGGAAGTTGCTAGGCTTTCTAGAATGTTTGAGTGTTGCTAAGGTGTAATAAGAATTCTCATTTGTGTATTCCAGAGAACATCTTAGTAAAATCTGCCATGCAGACCAAATGAGGACATTTTCCTTACAGAATGTTCTGCTTTTGCTCTATGTAAGTTGATGGAGAAGCTTTCTCCAGTTCAGATTTCTAAAATACTTTCTCTCGAAGTAGCCACTCATGAGCAAACTTGCACTTTGACGCACCTACACTGTTGACTTCAGATCAAATGGCTTAAAAATACTTTTGTTGCGAACATAAAGAACATGTTGTAGGAGCATGAGAGGGTGACTGTTCCTGGGCTTCCTTTGGAAAACAGGGGGGGAGCGTAGGAGGACTTCGAAAGTCATCAGAAATGCTGGGGGCAGTATACTGTGCTTGTTTTCCAAGACTTAGAGCTGCCAATTTGGTATAGCCTGTGGGAAGTGTTTCCATCCCTATTTTTTCCAATCTTAAAGTGAAATCACCTGGGATATAATTAATTAATTAGAATCAGCCCGTGCAGTGGGGGTTTACACATGTGTTTTGGAGAGCTCTGTGGTCTTTCTGTTCTGGGTGATTGGGATTAATAACGAGGGCCAATTTTAAATCGAAATCGGAGTGCTTTATTGGCGGAGTAGAGGGTCTGAGCTTCATAAACCACTGCAACATAAAGAGCTTTTGTGTCTATGCGCTACACTGTACTCTGCAACATTACCATACTTTCTTCATATAAGCATGAGAAACGATTACCAAGGGTCATCCTTCCATAAACGGCTATTTATGATCTATGAAAAGTCCTTTGAAAGTAACCTGAAAACTCTTGAATGAAACGCCATAATTTAGCTGATTTAATATTACTTTATGGATGGTATGCATAATATAGTGCTTCATAAACTGAATCCATCAACTAACAATAGGATTTTGCGCTTTAGGCAAAAAACGTGCTATCAAAATGCAAATGACGTCGTTGGAGGGCTTATATGAATGCAAACTGAAAGTCGCTGTGAAGTAGATTGACACTGTAAACTCAACAACTTTGGTACAAAAAAAACTTGCATTTATTCTGTTCAACTATTCAGACAATATGGTCGATGTAGACAAATCTATTTGAAACCCAAAAATAAATGTTTTAAAAAAACAACAAATATATATATATATAATTTTAAAATCTAAAGGAATTAAGGTGGTTTTTATGATGTTTGTGTGCTGTCTGGGTGGTTACTAAGATGTTCTGTTTGGAAATTAATAGGTTTGGGAGTTTAATGGGTTAATAGGATGTTGGGTGTTTGCCAGGTGTTTACTAAGATATTCTGCCTGGTTGCCAAGCATTGTTAGGATGTTTGTGTGTTTGCTAGATGGTTACTAAGATATTTTGGGAGGTTGCTAGGCAGTATACATGTTTGAGGGTTTGTTAAACAGTTACTAGGATGTTCAGCTGTTTGCTAAGGGAAGTCGTGGCCTAATGGTTAGAGAGTCGGAATCCCAATCGAAAGGTTGTGAGTTCAAGTCTTGGGCTGGCAGGAATTGTGGGTGGGGGGAGTGCATGAACAGTTCTCTCTCCACCTTCAATACCACGACTGAGGTGCCCTTGAGCAAGGCATCGAACCCCCAACTGCTCCCCGGGCGCCGCAGCATAAATGGCTGCCCACTGCTCCGGGTGTGTTCTCACAGTGTGTGTGTGTGTGTGTGTGTGTGTGTGTGTGTGTGTGTGTGTGTTCACTGCTCTGTGTGTGTGCATTTCGGATGGGTTAAATGCAGAGCACAAATTCTGAGTATGGGTCACCATACTTGGCTGAATGTCACGTCACTAAGCTGTTACTACAGTGAGATACACTATCTAATTGGTTTCTAGTTGGTCACTAGTGTGTTCAGGTGTTTAGGCATTTGCTACTTGGTTTTCTAAGATGTTTGTAGTGGTTAAGAATGTTTGAATGTTCAATAAGTGGTTAGTGAGATGTTTTGTGTGGTCGTGCTGGTTTGTTAAAGGGTTAGTTGTTTAGATGTTTATAGTGATTTAAAGTCAGTTACAAAGATATTCGAGTGTTTGCTAAGTGCATACTATAATATTCTGGGTGGTTGCTTGGTAGTACATATGTTTTTAAGTGGTTACAAGGATGTTCTAGTGGTACTGATAAACAGTTGCTAGGATCTTTGGGTATTTGCTAAGCAGTTACTTGAATTTCTAAATGGTTACAGAGAAATGCAAGAGTGTTTGCTGGTTGGTTACTAGTGTGTTTGTATGTTGGGGTTTTAGCTAAGTGGTTGCTATGTTGTTTGGTTGTTGCTTGGGAATTTCTAGGATGATAAGGGGTGGCTAGTTAGTTACTAAGGCATTGCTTAATATTAATAATAATATAAATAAAATAATTATTTGTGTTATTATTTAATCTAATTCATTTTTGTCTTTTTTTAGATACAAACTGACAGATTTTTTTTTTCTCTCTCTCTCTCTCTCTTTTCAGATTAACCCATTTAATGACTGCACATATGGTTTTCACCTCAGGTTAGCTTTGAGTTACTGACGTTCCAACAACAGCTGATTATTGATGATTATAAGAGGTGATTATATTCATGTGAGGTTTACTGACAGTGTAGATGGCTATTCATCTAAATAATTAACATTTTCTGACCAGGCTTCTATTCCAGTACCACATGCTGTGGTGCATTTGGAAGTGCTCAATCAGGTCCTGTGGCGTTTATTACAGTTCGCTATACCATGATACAGAACCAGGACAATGTCACAACTGGCTATTGTTACTTTCACTCAATGCTTAATTAGGTAACCTTATACTGAAAACATTTTAATGATCTTTAAATGTATATTCTTATATCGTAAGCAGCTCTTAAACATTATATATACACTCTCACACCCTATATATTATTTAGTTTAAATCGCAATGGGTCCGCTTTGGCCAGATGCTGGCATCATTATAGAAACCCAGGTAGAAGGAAACCATGAGTCAGTTGCTCTGCAGCTGGATTTATTATTTTTATTTCTACACAAATTACAAATAGTCTGTGATTTCTCCTCTGTGAGTTTTGAGGTCATGCAAGTATTTTTGTTAATGTGTGGTTAAAGCTGCCTTCCCACATGCTGTCACATTTCCTGTAAAGGATAAGACTGAGGCTTCTTTGACTCCTTATTGACCCTATATATAGTCTATTAAAAAGGCCACTGATGTGTATGATGGGGTTTCATACATGTTTGAGATCATACTGTAACCATAACTCTGGGAAGTTTTCCTGATAACGACTGCAAACAAAAATAAGTTATTGAATTAGAATATGCAATGTACCAGGAAAACACAATACAAATCATTCACCCATTACCATTACTCACCATCATATAGTTCCAAAACTATGACTTTATTTCTTACGCTAAACACAAAAGAAGAGATTTTAAAGAAAGCGTGTAACCAAACAGTTGCTGGTTTCCATTGACTTCCATAGTATGGAGAATGTCATTGATTGATATCATTTTTGGTTGACATGCTTGACACCAATAACATTTGATGTTGATGCCCAAAGTTGGGCGCCATATTTGCCATAGAAATATACATTATCACTTAACAATGACTTTAATTTCACTCACAAAGCTATCAAATGGCTTGGGAATATTCAGATTGTAGTTCTGCAGTCATATGGACTACTTCTATGGGGCTTCTGTAGTGTTTTTAGGCCTTTTGTAGCTTGATAGCAATTTTCTTAAAAAAAAATGGAAAGATGCATGGAAAAATAAGTTTCAAACAACATTAGGGTGAGTAAGCAATGTTTAAATTATCACCCACACACCCTCAATTATGAGAGATCCATATTAACTGGAGCAGAAACATTGTTTTAATGATCTCATATGAGCTCACTGAATGTGAGGCCATGTTTAATTACCTCATAATTGACTCATGGAAAGTTTGTTTCTTAAAAGCAGAATTCCTCTGTACTTCTGTTTACCTGCACATCTATTGCTACCACTTAGCTTTCTGCTAAAAGCTACTTGCTAAAAACAACTGCAACCCAACCATATAACAATGCACTGTTCATCTCCTAAAACAGTCAGTTATACTTCAGTATAAGTTATACAAATCTACAAATGTAAATAGTAAAAATTAACTCTAACTGATTTTTATACAATAATATTTTTAAAATGCTAAGACGTGTTTTTCCAAGTAGCACAGATTAGCGATGCAATGATGTGGCAAATTTTAAAAGGAGACATCATATCAACAGAGCTCATCAGCACAAAAGAAGGCCTACTCTCATATCCCATGAGGGAATGTGGAAAACAAAGGTATTTGTGTAAGTAGGTTACACGTTAATGATTATTCATAAAAGTTGTACAATTCTAATTGCGCTCATTCCCTGTTGGTGCATTATAGTATAAAAACAGATTTGTTCTCTACATCAGCACCAGCTCAAACCTCTGTGGTTTTATTTAAAATGAGATCTGTTAGCCTTGTAATCTTGAGTGCAATTATACCTGGCTTTCATTTGCTGCTATCATGCCAATGTACAAATTATGTCAAGTATGGCACAAAAGCTATTAGTAGAGCAACTTAGCTCAGTTAGCAATGCTACAGTATTAGCAATATTCGTAATATTAAATAACTTCTCTCAGATAAAAATACAGGAGACTCACAGTTGGTAATTGAGGATATCCTTGTGAAAAAGGAACCAGATTCATTAAAGTGCATATCAATAGTTTCACTTTGGCGTACTGTTTATACGCAAAACTTGACTTTGGCTTGCATTTTATACGCACTTAATCACTTAAACTTCTGAACTGTAGAGTGTTATTTATAGTGTACTTTTTCACAGGGTCTGGTGTTAGCATGTTGCTAAGCTAACAGTGTTATTTCCCACCATTAAAATACACAGCACACACAAATATTGGGCAAACGGTATATAATTTGTACATAATTTGTAACATAATGTATACTATGTTTATTCATACTTTCAGAATTTAATTAGTAATAAAAATTTCTCTAACTTCCGGCATTTTGCCATCCGCCATCTTGACTTTCAGCATACAATTTTACACTAACTTATTGTAGCAAATGAAATACTGTAACATATTTAATTACATTGTTTTTTTAAATAGAATGTGTCTTAAAAGTAGCCTTTCAATAGTTCCAAAGAAGTTTGCTACTACATGTTTGGCACAACAAAAAAAATAGCTAAAAATAAAATGGGACACCATTAGCCAAATGTCTGTTTGTAGTTTTGAAATGTGTGATTTCTAAGCTTCCCCAACACAGCTTTTCATTACAGTTTGTATCTTTTCCATTGCTGTCGTAATCAACAGAAATAAATCTCACTCATTAGGGCCTCATCAGGTAAAATGTTGTCATTTTTTGTTGAGAGTTTTAAAAGAAATGTGTTTAGAATTAAAGACAGCTTAAATGCGTGTCTATGGACTGGGTGGGAAATCCTTTTGGGGAATGACAACAGTGGGCAACCCTCGTGCCAACCCTGACCCAACAAACCAATTTTTATGCCACTATAATTGAAACCATGTCTCATCTCAGCCACACACAGGCAGTCAGTGGGAGTATGTGAATCATTGTTACATTTGCAAACTTTCAAGGAAATGCGTGTAATTAGAAAAATACTTTTTTTTTTTTTTTTTTTTTTTTTACAGAGACAACAAAAACTGAATATTGTCTTACATGCTCTTAGGTCACACTGATCACTGTGTAATTCTGAGTTGCAACTTAATTTCTTGCAGTTGTGAATTGATAAATTGTGATTGCTTTGTATTTCATAATTATAAACTTCCTATCTCATAATTACTACTTTGTATATTGAAATTGCAACCTCGTATTTCATAATTGCCGCATCTTACCGTTGTGACTTTTTCCTTTCTCTTTGGAGTGTATGATCTGCAAAGTTGCTAAAGTGCTAAAAGTTAAGATTCAACCCCACCACAAGCCACCCCCCTCCCATGTCTATGTCACGATGTGGGAAGATTTGCATAATGCTGCCCAAATGTTCACACAAAGAAAGTCGGCGTAACTTTTATCATTGCTGTGCGTTTCATTGTAAAAGCGAGACTACTTTGTTGGCTTTCCAAAAGAGGACACAACTAGAAATCACACACATGAATTAAATGCATCAAAACTTTCATTTTAATTTCCTTAAAGGATATCAGAGATTTGTCCAAATGAGCACTTAAAATTATTGCAAGAAAAATCTGCTTTAGGTTAAGTGAATTATTCGAAGTAATTTAGCCATAACAGGATGTTTGGTCTAAGTTTGGTCTAAGGCCTTATGTTGTTCCTAAACGATTTCGAAGTGTCTAATGCATTCTGGTTCGCTCTGGTACCACACTTGGCTTTAAATTTCACAAGCGGAAAACTTATGTTCCTGTTTTCCCTTGAATTTATTCTAGTTCTCATATACCCCAAACCTAGAGTAACTCTTAGAGGAGAAAATGTGTTGTATGAGACACCAAATGGAAAATTGTAAATGATCCGACTTGGCATAAGTGGACTTATTTACTAAACACCAGTGTGGCTATTAACAAATTATTACCCTATGGATTTTCAGAAGAAAAGAACCATGTGCGCTGCTTAAACTGCAGTCATGTAAAAGCTGTGCTCGTCTGCCCATGGGTTTTATGGAGTATGCAGCCTCTCTCAGCTTTATTACTGCGGTGACCACCAATGGAGAAAGCTTTGCACACTTCCCCACAAAGCAGCTTTTGCAGTGTTTTAAGGGCAAGTGTTGGGATTGTCGGGGGCAAGTGGAGGGGAGTCGTGAGATTTATCATTCAGGATTCGTGTGTGTGTGTATGCGTGAACTCGGACCAGCTTGTTTGAAATGGGCTTAACCTTTGGCCACCACAGGCAGCGTGAGAGGGAAGATCATGTTTTGTTTTTCACAATCTCTGTAATGTCAGTGATTGAAATCTGAACCCCATCTGAGTTCAGAAAAAAAAAAAACGCTCCAGTCTTTGAAGAAATTATTTGCATTTGGCTTGACTCAAGGTGTTTTGAATTTCCTGTGTGTTTGGTTTCTCAGCTGCAATGTTAAAACACAGATTCATCATTGTAAAATGGTTTATAATTCATTTTCTGGAATTGCTGCACTGAAAAAAAAAGGGAAAAAGTTGGTATTGAAACAATTCTCCATCAGAAATGAGGACTTCTCAGAGTTCATTACAAAGAAGCAGCAAGTGAATTACTAAATTACTGAAGAATTACATTTTCAAGTAGAAAGTCTTAGCATTTTTGATCATTCAACCATTTTGTATTTATTTACAAAAAAGAAAAAAGAAAAGAATGATAAATCTATCTAGGAACAGCTGACCTTTTGGTTAAAAATAAATAAATAAAAATAGGCACTAATTAATTAATTGCGGATACTGGCACTGAGATAGATTGTTATACTTTCTTTTTATATTATCATAATTTTAACTTCATATAATATGGAGAAATTTGTAAAACTAAACACATTATTGTTTTGTGACAGATGAGTCTGGCTCAACTATAATCAGAAGCGAGTGCAAAAATGTATATCAAATTAATCAAAATTCCATTGAAATGAATATTAACAAATTCCTATTTGAAAGATATTATGCTTTTCGTGGATCTAAAACCTTTTTGGCTTCTGCCTAAATGCTTTAACAGAGAAAATATACAATACTCCTAAATATGTTTATTATTATTATTATTATTATTATTTAATAAAAATACATTTTATTTAAAAAATCATTATTATTATTTTTTTTTTTCTACCAAAAGTTTCTACCAAAATCAGTATTGTATCTGGTCAGTATTTACAATAATGCAAAATGTGACATTCGCAGAGTTATTAGTTTCACTTCGAAACTCAGTGTATTCTTGGCTTATTACAGACATGAAAAACAGAGCTTATCTATAGAGAGTGAAATGTTTAAATGAACCAATTAAAATAGAAAACAATTATATTCTCAGGTTATGTAATCCACATGAAACATGCATACAGGCACATACTGTGGAGATGACGAGTCACTGTCGGCAAAAAAATATTGATGCTTAATAAAAGAACTATATTCTGACAGTGTCATCGTCCATCTTTGTGCAGCCCTGACTTGACAACAAAGGCTTAAAAGTCTGTAAGACGAGAGGCCAGCACCTGTTGCTGTGTGCCTGAGCACTGGCCTGTGGCTGAGATCTTCCAGTTTGCCTTGTCAGACATTTGGAAATAAGGGAAAAGTGGTGGGTTTCACTGATGTAGTGTGGGATCGCTCCACGTCAATCATCGAAAGCAAGTGTTTCTCCCGTTGTTTGACACATCTCAGTTTGCCAGTGAAGAACAGCAGCTAATTTGTCTTGACAGATTGCACTGCACACCCTCGGTACATCTCAGCACTTTCCAACAACTCAAAAAAAGCTATGCAGAGTTCATACAGACATCCGGGAGAATGGAAATAATGTCAAAGTTCACGATATTTCAAGATTAGACCTTGGGATATTATGCAGAACTGCTTTTGACAATACAGTTAAAGTAATTGGGGTTCAAAACACTGGATTTCCATTGGTTGGACATGACATAGACCCAATATCCACAAGTTGAAGAAAAGCCAAAAGTTTTATCTATTTAGATTTGTCGCAAATTCACATAAATTTATCGACACTACAAATTAATAGGACACTGCATACTTGTAATGCAGCTACATTTTCTTGTGAGAGCGAATTGGAAAAGGAATGCAAGGCCATTTCATGTAATGTTATGTTTAAATTGTATTTATTTTTATAATAATGAAGCTAATTAATTTAGCTAATTGATCAAACTTGAATGAAATTGGAAATTAATTTGAAAATAATTCTACGTGAGCCTGACAGATTTCTCCATGTAGATTTCACATCCATTTCATCTGCTCATGCGACATCACTTTGACCAACAGAAAACAGACATTCATGTGCTTCATATAGATCAGGGATTCCCGAAGTGTGGTATACGCGGACCCCCAGGGGTACACGAGCTGCCACCAAGGGGTGCGCGAGAGAAAAAATGTAATGGCAGTCTGGGATGTTTCCATACAAAAAAAAAAACATGAACAGTAAACATTCCTTTGTAATCGCTTTTATTTTAAATAAAAAGCTATAATTTATTAGTTTTTGATAGAAACGTGGAAGAAGACAGCTGCTGCAAAAGGTTGAAGCTTTTAGTATTTTGTTGACCTTTTCAGCAGCTGGTGCAGTGTTTGTTGCTTGGTATCAGACCTGACAGTGGATTGTCGAGCTTGATAATGCAATTTAAGATTTCATAACTAGAGATAAGATATGATTTTTTAAGACAGGATGAGAATCCCAAATCAAGTTAAGATTTGCTTCTGTAATACGAATTTCTGAAAAATCCCAATTTAACATATCACATCTTAAGTTAAGACCTAAGTTAAGAAACTTTCTGTAATACGCCCCCTGGAGAACAACACCAGTCTTAAGTCTCTGGGGTATTTTTGTAGCAAAAGCCAAAAATACATTGTATGGGTCAAAATGATTGATTTTTCTTTTATGCCAAAATCATTAGGAAATTAAGTAAATATCATGTTTCATTAATCCCTTTATTGTCAAAGATCAGCGACAGCCCCAGATTATTGATATTTAGTCAATTTCCTGCTGTAAATATATAAAAACATAATTTTTGATTAGTAATATGCATTGCTAAGACCTTCATTTGGACAACTTTAAAGGTGATTTTCTCAATATTTCGTTTTTCAGATTCCAGATTTTCGAATTGTTGTATCTCGGCCAAATATTGTCCTATTATAACAAGCCAAACATCAATGGGAAGCTTATTTATTCCGCTCTCATGTCATGTATAATCCTTATTTTTGAAAAATGGACACTTATGACTGGTTTTGTGGTCCAGGGTCACAAATATAGAAATTAGTATGCAAAAACAAACTTGAAGTGACTTGATGTGGTTTTTATAGATATTAATTTGAACTGTGGTTATACAAGCGTACTTAACAAAACATTATTTTCCACAAAATTGTACTGCTAGTCACATCAGAAGACCGTGAATAAAAAAAACAAAGCACTGAACTTATGGTGAGTGTGAAAATATAGCATGTTCGAAAAATAAATTTACATTGTCTAAATTCTTCATATTTTGAATTTGCGAGACACAAATCTAATGTGACCAGTCTGTTGATTTGAGATTGAGGAGAAATTTCTCATTTATGTTGTTCAAGCTACTTAAGGTTTTTTTTTTTTTTTTTTTGTCTACTTTGAACATATACCTTAAGGCAATATTCTAATTAAATTTTGCTTTGAGTGTTGACTTTGATGTCAAACTGTAATGAGTATTGCAGAAGGAAAACAAACACATTCAAGATGCCTTCAGGACAAACACTTCTGAGTATATGTTTAGCAGCACTATGATACACTTTGTTGCGTCATCCGTTATAACTCATCCTCTGCATATGGCCTTGTGGTTGTTGCATTAACTCAACACATGTAAACAAATGTCTGTTACTATAAATGTGAAGAGAATAAACACATATTTACCCCGTAAAATGTGAGCAACTGCAAACAGTACCCCTAAATAACACAATGCAAACTCAATTTAAACAGGAAACAATATAGATCAAGAAAATCTATTTAGGTGGTTGACCCGGAAGAGAAGACAATGTTGAATAAAGTCGTAGTTTTTGCTATTTTTGGACCAAAATGTATTTTCGATGCTTCAACAAATTCTAACAGACCCTCTGATGTCACATGGACTACTTTGGTGATGTTTTTCTTACCTTTCTGGACATGGACAGTAGACCGTACACACAGTTTCAATGGAGGGACTGAGAGCTCTCGGACTAAATCTAAAATATCTTAAACTGTGTTCCCAAGATAAATGGGTCTTATGGGTTTGGAACAACATGAGGGTAAGTTATTAATGACATAATTTTGATTTTTCGGTGAACCATCCCTTTAAACTTTTGATGCTTTTTGGGAAACACGGTCCTGGGTGGTTGCTAGGATGTCACTAGGTGATTTATTTGGTGTTTCTAGGTTGTTCTGGTGTTTTAAGCCGTTTCTATAGTGACTATAATATACTGTACGGTTGTTACAAGGTTCTGGGTGGTTGCTAGGAAGTCACTAGGTTGTTACCACGACAATCTAAGTGTTGGTTTGGTACACTATGACTAAGCTGTTGCTAGGCAGTTGATGTGATGTTTTAATTGGTTGCTAGATTGATAAAGTGCTTGAAGTGGTTGCTAGGGTATAACACGTTTTATTTTTTGGTAAATAAAATTTGCTATTAAAATTAAAACATGGAAGAAATATTGTGTGATTTATTTCTTTAAAAAATAATGTTGTATAAATTTTTTTAATAGCAGTATCAGTATCACATACATTCTACTAAATAATAGTAATATTTCTAGCACAACGCCTTTATGTAAAAATTAACTTTTATTTTGACGGGTTGACGTGAATACGTTTAAATTGACACTGGTTTTACTCAAACGAAACGGTAAAATCCTTGTGAAGGGACTCAGAACAGTTCTGCTGATGTTGTTTATGTATTTATATCCTCATTACTGCAAGTGTCACATGCTTCAGTCTATGTAGTAAACAAACCATTCATTCATTCACACAGAGACACGCAGAAAATGCAGGATTCACATTTCAACCAACTTTTGCAGCTTAATATTTCCTGATACTGGTCCATACGGAGATTTGATTTGATTAATTTATGCTAACTTGGCCAAATTCGGTGACTGTCCATATTACAATGTAAGTTTCATTTTCATTATTGGATTTTGAAATTCCGTCCGCGTTTTCTGCTTCGCGGAAATCATAGCGCTGTATGCGTCAAAATCCGGGTCGACCGGGTCCTATGTACCACCGGTACTCAAAGAAACATGCTACCGTCACATTTTCATTTTATTTAGCACCGACTTGGTACCGAAGCACCTGGTCTTTTGACAACACTAGTTGCTAGTATGTTACTAGGGAATTCTAAACATTAGCACATTGCTTAACAGTTGTGTTGTTTCAAGTGGTTTCTAGGAAGTTACTTGTGCTCTGTGGGAAGGTTAGGGTGGCAGTAGATAGGTAATCTTATTGTCTGGGTGATTGCTAGGGTGTTCTTGTTTTTTGCTAGGGTATCACTAAGCGGTATCTATAGTATGTTGGGTGGTTGTTAGCATGTTGGTTGGTGGACTCTATAGAGTGTTAGTTTGTGGCAGTCCTGGCCTTATGGTTAGAGAGTCGGACTTATAACCCAAAGCCGCGAGTATGAGTCTCAGGTCCGTCTTACGTCTTAATGAATAATCACCTGTTAGTTATTCAATAATTCTTCAAGTACTTAAATAGTGTACTTCGTCAACCTCTGCTAGGTCATTGTGTAATGGCTTCTTTAGTGTTCTGATTGTTCGTTAACATGTTCATAGGTAGTTAATTCAATGCTATCCCATGACCAGTTTGTACATATGTTACGACGCGGCTTATTCGTATGATTTTATATGATTTGTCTTGACCCCATTGGCGGGTTGGTTTAGGGGCTGGTTTAGAGGTAGACAATTCATATGAATTCATACGAGTTGGGGAACTCGTAAAATACGTACAATTTAGCATTTCTTTATTATTTATGAATTTCCATGAGATTGGGCTGGTTAATTGGTTCTCATTAAATTATAAATTATAGAGATTTTGGCTTGTTACTGTTTTGGGTGTTATTGCTTTTGCTGTGGTGTTCTACAGTTATGAAGAAGGTTCAATATTTAATAGCCCCAAATTTCATACAAAAGAGCATGTTTCCAATCAAAAGAGTAAGAATTAATAGAGTGCAGTGCTTTATACTGCATTGTTTAGCCGTTTGCATGTGATAAGTGGTTAGTATAACTTTTTGTAGAGTTGTGACTTAATTTTCTGTTGCTTTATTGGTTTATCAGTCACAACAAGTCTCTACATTTGTTATTGTGTTGTAGTAAATCTGCTTGGCTTCCTCTGACCCGGCCAACCACAATGAAAACCCTTCTAGCCATGGTGCGACATATGTGACTTTGTAGTGATGGGGTGAGCGCAGGCATGTATGTGAAGTGAAATGTGTTTGAGTACGTGTGAACATGTGGCAGAGAGGCAAACTTTGGCCACACACACTGCTGGCCCCATGCACTACAGCGATCAGACAAGCCGGCTATTCTTGGACATACTTGATACTGTAAGCAGGAGCTGGTCTCCAGGCAGACCTCTGCAGATTTGTATCAGTTCTGACCAAGCAGCCATGCCGTAAATTCCTCACATTTGTCTTTTACTTTTTTTTTTTCCATCACATTCATGACATTGTTATTTATGGATTACACTGATGCATAAAAATGCACTAAATGCAAAGAAATAAAGTTACAGTATGATGAGGCACTTATGATGGAAGTGAATGGGGCCAATATTTACTTGAGAAGAAAAATGACTTAAGATATTAATCTTGTTTTCTGAAAAATGCTAATTTATGCTTTAAACAAGAAACAGTATCTGCCAATGAAGTCAAAAAATAATAAAATTGTGATAGTGGTATTTGTACTACTGTATAAGCATAAACTCTTAATATTTACTTATGCTTCTCAGTTAAACACATCTTTATATACTATACAAAATTTCAGACAAATTTACTGGAAAACAAGACCAAAATACTTAAGATTTATGTGTATATGTACAGTACACCGATATGATAGATTTATGAATATTTTTATTAAAAAATAAAGCTTGGGAATAAAATTACCACTTATTGTAATTGCAATATAAATAAATACATAAACTAACAGTACATTATTTGATTTAACCTTTCAAAGACGTGTGTTTGTAATGGCATGAATGTGAGTAAATGATTACAGAATGTTTACTTTTGATGAAATAATCTTTACATTTTTTTTAAGTCTACGTCATGGTAATATTCTCTAAAATTTCCTGAGGTTGAAGTCTTTTGGCTTGCCATGCAGAGAGAGAGAGAGAGAGAGAAAGAGAAAACATTAAACATCAAACATTTGGGGGAATCGTGAAAAAAAAAAAAAAAAAAAAAAAAAAAAAAAAAAAAGGAACAGAGGTTCAGAACAAAGCCATTTTCTTCTCTTGTTCTAAACACATGCACATGTATTTAATATATTTGATTACATTAGCATTTCTCCTACACTTGTTGTTGTGGGCCAGAGCCCACCAGCCAGATCTGTACCCCTGGCGATTGTAACGTGCAAAGGAAAATTTGGAAAGTTGCTGGTATTCTTCTGCATGTTCAGAAGACCATATCACACTCACACTGAATCACACACACATACTCACAAAGACCAAAGTCATTGTAGGCGTACTCCCAATGCCAAGGCAATAAAATTTTTTTTTTTTTTTTTTTTTTTTTAAACACACAAGACCTGCTTAATGCTTCTCAGTAAGTCTCAATAACATACATTTAGATAATAAAAAGAGTGAATTTCCATTTCATGCTGACTTTAGCCATTTGGATGTGTATAAGTGTTACGTCCCCCTCTGTGTCTAGGGGTGACAAGGGGAGTAACATATGCTATTTAAGAAAAATAACAATTGTGTCTGTGAACTTGCAGACAAAATAGTGAGAGAGAGTTGACGATCCGTAATCCCAGCACTCAAACTCATGGAAACTCTTCAAGATTTTATTTACAATGTAAAGTCTTTGTACACCATTAAAGGGTAAGGGAAAATTTGAGGTTTAACAATATGGGTAATTCAAAAAGAAAGAATAAGACGCTTGTAGCTTCAGGAGGGGGTTAAGGCCAAAATAACAAACAAAAAGGGGATGCTAACTGAAAACAAAGTAATCTAACTTACCTAGCAAACAAAACATCAAAATCAACAACAGGTCTCTTCCCTGACTTCCTCACTGTTCTACAAAACCAGGAGAAAAGCATAAGTTGATCATTGACCTCCTTACTGCGTCTACAAGCAGAAGAATAAAACAGAAACAAATTTCTAATCACTACAGCCAGTACAACAGGCTGTCTTGAAGATACACTACAGGCCCTAATCACACAATAGCAATCAAATACAACAGGCTTTCTTAAAGCAGTAGCACCACTGCTGCTTAAACCACCAACTGGGAAAACAGACAAGCCAAACTCTCTCTGGTGTTGTGTCCGTTCCCTCTGTTTAAATACAAGCTCCTCTCCACAGCTCTGACGAGGAACAGGTGACATCAATTAGGTCTTCTGTGAGAGGACAGGGAGGAACAGAGGAAAAGCAACAAAAACTACAACTCCCACCAGGATGTCAAGCATCAATGAAGCACAGTTACATATGGAGTTAACACACAGTATTAACAGCAACAATGACATACATCTTAGGATGTAACAATAAGTAACTGAAAAAAGCACAAATGTCAGGGCATGACAAAACTTCACCAGGCCCCAAAAATACCCTTAGACTCCAGAGGGTTAAAACAAGAAGAAAAAAAATCCAGGAATTAATTGTTTACAATAAGATCAATAGACAAAGTGAAATTCTGTTTGAAACAAGAGGAAATATATGCCAGTAGTAAACTTATCCTGTTTGAATGATATTTAGACACTTTACTGGGAAACAATTTTTTTTCACTGTGTTATTTACACTAACAAATATGAACTGTATACAATTCAGTATAATATTTTCCTAATATTGGGTGACTGCATTTGTTACACTTCAAGTTTTGAGTTAGCTTGGCAACGTACCAACATCAATAGCGAGTTGCATATCATAAAAAGCGCTAGTAGAATGAGTTGCCAATGTAGAATTTTACATCAGTCACTTATGAAGTACCATGATGGGTTGCAGGCTTAGAATGTAGCTCTCGGTGTAGGCAAAAGACAGTAAGAACAGCTCACTGGGTTTGGAACAGAGCCATAGCCAGTTTTAGACCATGGTTGTCCAACTCTCATGTAGCAATGGACAATTAATCCTTTTAAAGCATCTATTTAAAATTCTAATTTGCCACCATACTTCTCAAACTGAATTTACCATAATTGCAACTGACATAAACAAGCAGTTTTTAAACTGATATGCAGTTGCATTAAATTATGCAAAATCAAAAGCACACTTGAACTTAAGATAAGTTGCTCAATAGGTTTTTCAAACCCAGAAGGGGTTTTGGAGGAAACGGCCTACAGTAAGTAATGTTTAATGTGTTTGAAAAACACATTATCTTGGCAAATGTGGTTTGAGCCCAGTCGCTTTCCGCTGAGAACTGTTCTCACAGTTGCATATATTCACACTGTTAAAGTCTTTGACGTGCTGTCAAAATGATTGGAAATGATAGGGAATTTTTCTGGTAAATCTGTGAAATTGCCTAATGATCACATTTTAATGTTTGTTGTCAGTGTTTAATATTATTTTACGTCCTATTTTGGTTAGGGCCATACAAATTACCTTAGAAGAAAAACTAGCATAACTGGAACTGGGTAAAAGACAGGAATCAAAAGGAAGGAAGGAAGGAATTTGACATAGTCCACAGAATATGTTATCCTGAACATGATCCCTGCTCTCTGAGGTAAAAATATGTTTGAATCTCATAGGCATTCACGAGGAGGAAATACTTTTCAATGCACGTCTTCTTCAGCCGAGAAAACATCTCAAACTAGCGTTGATGGATAGCTACGATTTAGCAATGCAAACTTTACATGTTGCGCGACTAACGTGATGACTTAAATCTGTAAACAAACCCGAGTGTTTTGTTGACGTCCACACACTAGCTCACCACCAATGTGCTGAAATAAAGTTTCCTCAGCCTCACAGAGAGGGAGAATTAGCGTCATTTGTTGAAGACAAATGGTCAAGTTTTACTTTCTATTTTTTATGTCAAAATGGCGAGAGTTAATAAATGTGCTTCTCGCCCTTTAGAGTTAAACGAAGAAAAGACAACTTCTGGGAATGCAGCGAGGCAAACTTTACATGTTGTGTGACTCATAGGTGGGAAATACGTTTCAATGCATGTCTTCTTCAGCCGTGAAAACATCTCAAACTAGCATTGATGGATAGCTCTGATTTAGCAATACTAACTTTGCGTGTTGTGCAACAAACAGAATGACTTAAATGTTCAAAAAACTGTAGCATCTTCTTGATGTTCACACTAGTGATGTACTGAAATAAAGTTTACATGGCATCATGGAGGGGGTTACAAAGCATTAGCATTAGCAACAGCACCAGAACCATTTGTCAACATAAAAATGGAAAGTAAAACAACTATTTGTCTTCAAGAGGGTGGAAGTAAATCTATTCAGTTTTCACACTTCAGAGTTAAACGTGTAAATTAAATTATACAGGCTCCGGGAATGTGGCAATTAGGTATTACATATTGCATGACTCGTTGACGCCCATGAGCATCTCAAACTAGCATTGACCGATAGCTATGATTTAGCAATGCTAACTCTATGCGTTATACGACAAACTTGATGACTTAAATGATGACTTAAACTTGGAGTGTGTTGTTCAGTTCAATTAAATTCAGTTAAATTCAGTTAAAGTTTATTTGTATACAGCTTTTCACAATACAAATCACTGCAAAGTAGCTTTACAGAAAATTAAGTTTCTACGATATATTTAGTAGTAGCTTAAAAGTGGTGACTATGCAAAATTTACTAACATATGGCAGAAATGTACGGTAAGATTCAGTTATAGATGTAATCAAACAAACGATATAGTGATATTGTAGCAACTATAAATGTGTGATTTGATTAAAACTAGCGTCATATCAAATACACAGAACTGTAAAGGTATTCATGGCAATACGTCAAAATAAAAGTCCAGTTTTATTTGAAGACATGTGCCTATTACTATTTTTCAGTAGAATGTACATAGCCTACTACTACTACTACTAAAATTAAACAAACATAATTTTTTTTAAGGAATAATCACACAACATTTCTTCCAAGCTTTAATTTTAATAGTAAATCCCCTTGGTTTGCCAAAAAATTAAGTTTGCTTAATTTTTTATAATTAAAAGATAAATGCAATTAATGTTGTAGGCCTTCATTTGATAACCAGAAATGTAAATTCAAAACACAGAATTTCTGAGAACAAAAAAACAAAACACTCATAAGGCTAACTTAAGAAATTAAGTTGTTTTATGCATTAAAATAATTAGACATGCTAAAACACAGAATCGGTTAACAATAAATATATATATATATATATATATATTTTGAGGGGATAAAATCATCTAAACATAATTTTTGTTGAATGTTTAATGAGTTTCATGATAATTAATTAAACATGCTTTTTGATTTATAAAATGTAATTTAACTATTGAAAATAAGTCGAGAATTTTTTTTTTTTTTAAATAAATAAAATACAAAAAAAACGTGGAACTTCGGAAAAATAAATAAATAAATGGATTCCATAGTGCCCTTAGTTTGAAATGTTTTCGTTGCTGAAGAAGATATGAGTTGGAAAGCATTTAAATCTCAGGCAAGCAATGTGAATTTGTTTTGCCACATTCCCAGGAGCTGTGTATTGGGGGAAACAATGTGCATAAATGAACTCTCACAGTCTTGAAAAAAAAAATCTAACATTGTGTTGTGCAGCTATCATGTAAAATTGTTTGTGTAAACAAACTCAAGTGTCTTTTTGATGTCTAAAGTAGTGCACTAGTACACTAGCGATGTGCTGAAATAAAGTTTACATGTCCTCATTGGGGGTTACACAACATAAGCATCATTTATATAACATAAAATATAAAGTAAAACTTGACCAGTTGTCTTCAAGATGGCAAGAGTTGATTCAAGCATATTTTGTCCTTCAGAGTTAAAGACAATATACAGCTTCCAGCAAACATAATTTGTCATGCATATCTTCTTAAGCCATAAAAACAACTCAAACTAACATGATGGATTGAGCAAACTATTTACAATTTGGCAATGCTAACTTTGTATTACATGACTAACATGACGTATTAAATGTGTAAACAAACCTGAGTGTCTTGTTGACATCTGCACTAGCACTAGTGCTGAAATAAAATGTCCACAATAGTGGTGATTCCACATTATTAGCTCTAGCAACAGTTTTTGACACAAAAATGTGAAGTAAAACTCAACCATTTTTTCAAGATGGTGGCAGTTAATTTGTTGTTTCGCAGAGCTTAACAAGCAAAAGGCAATATACAGCTTCGTGAATTGCAACAATGCAAACTTTACATGATGTGCAACTCGTAGACACTCTTGAGTTGTGAAATAATTTTCAAAACATGTTTTCTTCAGCTGTGAAAACATCTAAAACATATAGCATTAATGGATAACTATAGATTAGCCATACTAACTTTGTGTTGCATGACTAGTATGTGTAAACAAACTGGGATTGTTGATGTCCGCACTAGTGCATTAGCACATTAGCGATGTGCTGAAAAAGTTTTCATGGCCTCACAATGTTAGCGTTAGCATCATTTGTCAACACAAGCTAGAAAATATAACTCAACCGCTTGTCTTCAAGATAGAGTTAATGCGCAATCACCCTTCAGAGTTAAACATGGAAAAGATAATAAAGACGGTATAGCTCCCACGAATACAGCAATGCAAACGTTACATAACACACTATTCGCAGACTCCCATGAGATGGGAAATATTTTTCAATCCATGTCTTCTACAGCCATGAAAAACATCTTAAAGCGTTGATGGATAACAACGATTTAGCAATACTAACTTTACGTGTTGTATGACTAGCGTGTGTAAACAAACCGGAGTGTCTTGTTGATGTCCGCACTAGCGAAGTGCCGAAATAAAATTTCCACAGCCTTATAGAGGGGGTTAACATTAGTAATTTGTCGACATTATAAATGGAAAGTAAAACTTGACCATTTGTCTACAAGATGGCGAGAGTTAATTCATCTGCGTTTCAGCCTTAAATACGGAAAAGACAATATACAGCTTCATGCTGGGAAGCTATGAGATGAATATTTCACCTCGTTCGATCCATGAGAGCTGTTTGATCTTTCAATGAACAAGCAGGGCTGAAAAAAAGATCTCAAAGCCCAACGTCATTAAATCTTTGGCGGTTTATTTGTGTAAGCGGTGGAGCTGGAGGAGCACTGGGGTTGTAGGGGTGGTCTACAGCCCATTTGTTCCTGCTCAGCATTACCAGTGCTGGAATCCATTTCTAGTCTAGAGTGGTGGACAAGGGGGGTTGAAGGGGCCATCTAAAGGCTTTGTAGGCAATGGCTTGGGACCCCTCTGGGTTACTGAGAGGGAACATTTGGATGCAGCTGTTTTTCAGTGGTCTAAATGGAGACGTTGTGCTGCCGCCCGTGTCTCGGTCTTTCACTTTGCCATAGAGCCATGTTTCAATAACACAAGTGATATCTCTGCAAGCTGCCTGAGCCCCATACTGGAATTCGTCTTACACTTGAGCACAAGTCAATCTGAAGTGTCAAAACCGGTCTTAATTTAAGACCCAAGAGCCCTCTGCTAATGATTCAGCTATGCTTACCACTCAATTATCTTCCTGATGATTTTTCAACACCTAAATCTCCCGTGAGAAAAGCTTGGGGAATTATTTTCCCAACCATTCACTTTTGTAGATATTCTTTTCTTGTTTTTTTTTGTTTTTTTTTTTGTTTTTTTGTGCATTGCGCTCCGATATCAGCTTGAAAAATGTCATACTGCAAAAAAACAACAACAACAACAACAGAATATATCTTGTTTTGAAAAAATCTTAAAATGTATTAATAAATAACAAATAAAGTGTAAGATAATTATAACTATTTTTTTTTTATTTATTCTCTCAAAATGAAGCTTATTATCATACAGTTTCACTACTTTATGATTTTACAACACTTAACCTGTGCGAAAAGCTGAGGCACTTATTTTCCAATCTTTCAGATTTGTATTTATAGAAAATTATTCCTCATTATTACATTAAAAATGTAATTAAAGTACAGAAAAAGTACAGAAATATGTATTTTTCTTTGTCTCATTTTCCAATTTTATTTGTTTTGTTTGTTTTGCCCCATTGGCAAGGTTTCCTCCTGATTATCTCTGCATGTTCTTATCATAACACAGTTACACTTATGTATGTATGTATGTATGTATTTACTGTATTTTGCTTTACAAACAATTTTTCAGGTCAGGTCAACCCCTTCTTCCAAGGAACTGGTCAAGGAAGAAAAGCACTGCCAAGTGGAAGTTGTTGGGAATGTGAATCCATGAATTCAAATAGTTTTAGACAGCTTTGACCTCAGCAAATATGAGGTAAACGAGTTCCTTCTGTAGAGACAATGTGGAACATTGATAGATGATCTTCCAATACACTATTACCAAATAATAGACAAGTTGTGCATGAGCTAAACTAAACAGCCAATAATCTAAAACACTGTATCAAAACCCATGCATTTCCAGTGTAGGACCTCCAGCGAGGTATTCAACTACTCTTATAAGCTATGAGCTTAACTATGGATCAATTTTGAAGGTTACGTTTTGAATTTTCCTGAAGCTCCTGGGCCAAAAGCGTCTGAAGAAAGAATGTGAAAATACTTTTAAACAGCTCAAATATGACTTAGACTGTAGGGAATATGTTACAACTAATTTTACACCCAAAGCCTGCTGGACAACATTATCAGGGACATTTTGAATTAGAAGGGTGTACATTATCTGACAAATTATGACATTCAGCTTCTTTCTGTGATTCACTCCATTTGATACTTTATCTCTGTGGTTACTTCCCAAGATATCTCCAACTAGATGTCTTCTAATGTTCAGGAATGTTCTGTCCTGTGAAATGAGATAACCCCTGTTAAACTCTAAACAAATATCAATCTCAATCGTATGTGGCCGAACCAGTGTGTTTATTATCAGGGCCAAATTATCTTCTTTAATGTGTTTAAGTAGCCAACTTCTTGCTTTTACTTTACTACGTTCCAAAACATAATATCTTGCTTTTTATACGTGACTACATAAAAATAAATGAATAAATGGTTCAATGTTATTTTGAAATGAAGATATCACCTGCACTGCAACATGATAACGATGTTCTATTCATTGGCAAATCATTATTTTGGACAATTCACAATGAAAGCACAAAACTAGACCAAACTAGACCAATCGCATTGCGAAATGTAAACATATAAACTCGCATTTCTGAAAAAAAAATAAAAAAAATCCAAATTGAGAATTGTAAGCTTTGAATTCTGAGGAGGGAAAAAAAGTTAAAATTGTGAGAAGTTAGAATTCTGAGAAAAGAGCAAAGATTGTTAGATGTTAACTCGCAATTGCTATATAAACATGTAACTGTTTATGCTCTTTACACAAAAAGCTTGAACGCTGATGTCTATTTTGTGATTTATAATAATTCGTAATAAGGTCAGACCTTTTTATGCTCTATCCTGTCTGTTTCCAGATCTTTAGAAGCCTGTGTTTAAGCTAAAGTATTGTTTGCACCAGATGCAGCATATCAAATTGCAATAACTAAATACTAAGTACTGCACTTGAAACCAAAGTGCATACAAATACAACTCTTTGTATGTTTTAAATAAAATTTAAAAGCGCTTTGGACTTTTACTGGAGAAACTTTTTATCAAGGCATCTGTATTGTAATTCAAGTCTATGATTAGTATGTTTCATCTTCCAAAGCTAGTAATTCCCTTCCAAAAGCAAGGGACTGCAATAAATATCCTTGATTTTCTAAAAACATGGGGAATTTTTATTGAAGATATCGGTTTCATTGTAAACTTACTGTATAGGACCATATATTTTTGTCAAAGGGGACATAAAAAGTATTTTAGAAGAGCATGAAAGCCCTTTGTCAACAGCAGATTGTTTTCCTATGAGACGAGGGTAGTAAATAATGACAAAATAATGACAAGATTTTCCATTTTTGGATGAACTACTTCTTTGAGGCACTGTCGTGGTCCTGTCATATCCCACAGTCCTCCAGCTCCCCCTCTCTCTCACTCATCTTTCTACCTCAGGTTTCCTCTTTCTCTATCGCTCGCTCTACTCCATGTTCACATGTGGAGCTGATTAATGACATTAATACATTGCTGCGCTCTGCTTTGGAGATTTCTGGCAAGGCCGCTGTCTGTTTGTTTCCAGACCTAGATCCCTTAGTGGCCACTTTAAAATGAAGTTCTGTTCATGTTATAGAGTAGAATTCAATGTGCTGGGGAAATATATGACGGCAAATTTGACTGGAGCCCTGAGCTCGATTCAGGCACCAGAGAGCCAGGCGCAGTTAAAACATGTGACCTTACAGTATCAACAACATTTGTTGGTTATTTGTTAGTTACCCGGATTATTTTTTATCCAAAGGGAATTTGAGTACACTTGTTACACGGACAGTCTGCCTGGAGCGAGCTGAGGTTAATGGCCTCGCTCAAGGGACACAATTCGGAAGCTATTCCAGTGATATTGACGAGTTAAACTGGGTCCTGTCTCTGCTTTAAGGGAACACCCGAAATCAGAAATTCTGTCATCATTCAATCTCACTCACATGTCGTTCCAAACCAATTCGAGTTCCATGGAACATGAAAGATGGATTTGTTTTGTCTGATTCATGAACTGAAATGTTATAGTTCGACAAGGATTGATTAAATTTCTGAATTTTGCCTTGCACGCAGTGAAGAGTTTAACTTGAAATCAAAACTTAAACCTATTAAAGAAGAAAATAATTGTAGCCAAATATGTTTCAGGAGTTTCCAATGCATTATAGTTTCCAAATAAAACTGTTGATATATATATATATATATATAATGTAATCATTTGGAACTGAAGACTGGAGTAATAACGCTGAAAATACAGCTTTTCAATACATCAATAAATAGCATTTACAATGTATTACAATAGAAAAGAAAAATTTAAATTTTACTGTATTTTTACTGTATCAACAAATATAGCCTTGGTAATCATAATAGATTTCTTTGTTAAAATATATGAATTATTCCTAACCTTTTATAATTAACTTTTAATTTATATATCGACCACAGTAAAAAAAAAAATCAATTTCCCAGAATGCTCCAGTTTTCCCCGTACAGTAGATAACGGCACTATTGTTTAATACAGTTAAGGCAATCATTTTGTGTTGTATTTGACACATAAACATTTAAAGTTTTGATTATGCTAAAAAAAATCAAACACTGCACTACACTAGGGAATTAATATGCATAATTAGTCAGATTTTGTTTGTTATGTTGCAAAGTTTGCATTGAACTGAAGACTGTTGTGTGACTGTATTTAGTTTCAGTTCACTAAATTCATCTTCCTGTCATTCAAATTCATGAACTGACAGGAAATCAGTTTTTTCAAATCGGAATGTCGCAGAGACTTCAAATAGGCATTTTGTTTGTTTGTGTTGAAATATTCGAACACGAGAAATTCATTATCATTTATTTACTCCACCAGTCCGACCAAAATACAAGTAAGACCCGCTTTAGAGTCTCGATTCCTCACAAAATCCTTGCTGTGTGCACATTGTTTGGTATTGCAGGCATAAACACTATAAAGCTGCTTAATAAAACATTTACATCATTAAAACAAAATCCATAAATCTGAAGTGCATTTCAGAAGGATAGCAGGAAGGGCTAGACCATTGTCACAGAATTTGAACCTAATTATAGTAAGCCCCTCTAAATATTAAGATCCGAGCAATCAATCACGAAACACTTATTAGCCTAGAGCCCATCCTGCCTTTATTCTGTTGCAGTTGCGTGGAATTTCTGCTGGAAGAGTTTGCCTCAGCATTCGCGTCCCGGACAGAATTGTTTGCAGCAAGTTTCCCACACCACAAAATGCTGCAAGATGTTGGAAATGTCATCACCTTTTCAAGCTCCTCTCCCACAACCTACTTTTTCAAGCAGCCTCCCATGTGTAACTAATTAGCTGCAAAACTTGGGCTAATTTTATTTTACCCAATTGGTGTCCGAAGCTTCTTCTTCTTCTTTTTTTTTTTTTTTTGTCAGTGTGCTATAAAGGTGCCATGCTCTGTGTGGATCTCCAAAGCTTCATTGCGAACTTTGCATACGCTTCCGCTGTAGGAGAAGTAAAATGGCTTTTTGGCTTCTACAACCAACTCATTTTTTAAGTCTCAGTAGAGGAAACATGCAAACATCTGAGCTTAAACTAGATCTGAGGCAGCGGTTCTTCGAGAAAAGAGCTGTTGAGGGCCTCAGGTAAGGCTTCTGCTGTACTTCCATTAGCGCTGATCTTGCACTAACACCTCCTTCCTCTTTTTTCGTCAGAACCGCCAGATGTTGGATTCCAATGCGCAGCATGAATGAGGAGCTCGCTTTGCGTCTGTTCAGCAACATGTTAGACAGGGTGAATACAACCCTGCCAAGTGTCCTGAAACTGCCTAGTAATTGATAAAGCTCCAACACTGCATGAAGCCGTCAGTTCACTCATCATCTCGTACTTCCCTGTTTAACTATTTAGAAACTAGAACAGCCCCTATGGGCAAAGAACACGTGTTGTTTACTTAAAAGAGACTGTGATGTCAAATATTGGTCAACATTCAAAGTAGGTTTTGCCATTTTGTTTAGTAATCAAACCCAGTTAATAGGCCAGTTTAAAGACCAACATAATGTTTAATATATTATAATGTTTAATATAGTATAATAAATTATACTATCATGACTAAATGAAAAAAAAATCGATTTAGAATTTTGTCTAAAACTAAGCTGTACTTTATAAGTTGTGGCAATAAATGTTTTTTTTTTTTTTTTCGTATTCGTGTTTATATATCATGTTTTTGAAAACTATTATAATAGTCTGGGTGAAAAATTTTAATATGGCGTGACCAGCAAGTAAAGAGTAATAACATATTTTCCTCAGGCATTGTGTATAGATATATAGAGAGATATATATATAACTGAACAATTAATTTTTCAATAATAAAATGTCATGTGGTGCGACCTCTCCAAAAATGACTCCAAATATATACGAATATATATGTATATAGTGAAATCAGTGAAGTCTTTTAAAAGTATTATAATAAATAAAATAAAAATAAAATAAAACTTTCTATGACAAGGAAGGCATGACTGCTGTTGGTTGTAAAATGTCATGTGGTGCGATTCCCCAAAATTAATGATTTGTAATAAATATAACTCGATGAAAAACCTGATGCAAATTTTTGGTAGACATGTCTTCTTTATTTTAATGTCATATATAACATATATATATATATATATATATATATATATATATATATATATATATATATATATATATATATATATATATATATATATATAAACTGTATCATTAGCATAGATTTAATAAATTAAAAAAAAAGTAATATTGAAAATGTATTTATTTATTTATTTATTTACTTTATTTTCTGACCAGTTTGCCAGTGCTTTGCTGATGAGACAATTACAGAGTCTGAAACAAAACCCCTCTAAAACCATGAATACACTCATTTAAGTGTTGAGTAGCAATGCAAATGGGTAGCCGTACCAATCACGCTTCAGAACCGTTCAGTTTTACAAATGACTAATTGGAACGCACATCATAATTTTGATCGCTTACCCCCATCAATCATAAACGGACCCACCGAATTTAGGAGGTCTGGCAACATGATGATTTACTGTGAAATCAAGCTAACATGATGAAACCATTTCTCAAAGCCTGCAGATGTTGTCATTGTTTAAGTCTTTGGCCTTTGGCTAACGTTAAAGCGAGGACTAGTTCTCGGCTTTCAAAGGCTTCAGTTATTATCCCGTTTATCTGGATGTTTACCCCCGAATATAGCTGTTTTCACGAGTCTCGAGTCACGCTGGATGTTTTCACGAAGGTGGCTTGGCTTCCCCTGAGCTCTGGCTCCGGTCGTGCTCAACATGTGTCTCCCACATTGACCGGCGGCCATTACTTTCTGGTGTCCCGTTAGCAATTAGCTCATCTCAACAAGACGTGCTGGCAAGAGTTGAGAGGGAACGGCCGATACGTGGCTCGAGCACATCACATCCGCGTGAAGACGAAAAGAAAAACGGCAAAACAACATAATTGTCAAAAGATGTCCAACGAGTCTTCTTTAGAGCCATTTGCTTGGGCTCCTCGCCTGTGCTGACTTCACTTGAGCTCGGACGCAAAGGGAAAGAAAAACCAGGTTTGAAATGAAAGCATGTCGAGCCATCGCTGGATTCGTAACTCAGGAGCCGACGGGACGGGGAGTGGAGAACGGGATTGATTACAACATTGCGTCAGATAGACTTACCGATAATCTGATGGTCTATCTGCGCTCATACGTCTTCATCTATCATCCTACCTCACGGCCGTCAGCACGGGCTCATAGATATATCCCCTGTGCGATGTGCGGGGGCCCCTGGGGGCGCATATGTGCTCCTTAGGCTGTTTACACAAGGGTCAGACATTCATCAATCCATCAGCCACGCCATCCACTCCCCTTTAAGATGAATAGTCTCTGGACGCTCATCAAAAACCCATTAATGGAGGAAAACTTTTAGAGCGGATCACTCGTTGGGTTTTTCCTACCAACAAAACACTGACACCATATAGAAAACAGGACAAATTAAGCTTAAAAACATGCTTACCTTTAGTATACTTTACATTTTACAGAAATGATGTACTTTAAAAGAATATACTTAAGTGCAGATGAAAATAATGTTATAAGCTGTCCCAGTTTGGCCTCCAAATCCACATCAGCTCTATTATACACAGCAGATTAAATAAGAAAGAAAATAATCTGTCAGTCTGGGAAACATGTTAAATGTTTTGGGGGGAAAGTTAAAAGAAACAGCAGAAATGCTGATTCCAGGAAAGCGAGGTGCCGACAAAAGGCTGTTCTCGATACTTTCTAAGCGATTCGAAATGATTAATGGAAAACATGAGGTTATTACTGTGGAAGTAATGAAGTACTGTAGAGCGCTTGAGATCACGGCTATGGCATCATTTCCCATGCAGCTGCTCGCTTCCCCCACTATCACAGCTTACATGTTAGCTAGCCCAAATAAAAGTTCATTAGCACAGCACGTGATGGGACGCATCAATCTGAAAAATGATCAAACTTATTCCAAAGCCATCACTGGTCACAAATGTGAAGAGAACAAAAGCAGGGATCAGTGCACGTGTGGCCGGGGTTAGAACAGCTGCAAGAAATGCTCTTGCTGGAGACCCATTTCTTATCAAATGTACTTTAACTTTGTCGACGCACATCGTTTGTTGTTGTTGCATTTTTCAGAGATGCTTTATATGAAGCGCTCCAAAGACACATTGTGAAAATGTTAATATTTATGGTGTTGGACTGCTTTCAAGCAACTGGTATAAAATCTGATCAAAAGTAACAAATGTAGTCAGGATGGTTTCAACAACTTTTTTTTAATAATTGCTAATATTATATAAAATTATAATAAATAAATAAATAAGAACATAAATTGTCTATGGAGAAAAGCAGCATGAACATTCTTCAAAATAAATCCCTTAATTTTCAAATCATGTTAAATTGGTTAAAAATGTAACAATAATAATAATAAAAATTAGTAATAATTTATTAATTAGTAATAACTATTAAATAACTTATAATAAATGTTAAAATATTATATATATTTTTTTCAAAGTGTAATATTTAAATACAACTTAAATAATATGTAAAAAAAAATCAACTTCAAAAATTTCAATAATTAAAAAAAACAATTGTAAAAAAAATTAAAACCCAGTAAGTATATAAAAGTATGTTTGAAAAACAAAAACAATCAATATAAAATATTATTGTTATAAATTATTTTAATAAAACTTTTTTATTATTATTTAATATTTAGGTAGTGTGAAGTTAGTGATTTGGCTCATAAAAATACTTTAATTTAAATGTTATTGTTTGATGCTCATTTAAAATCAAAAATGTCTTTCATAAAAAAATTTTGCAAGATTAATTTTAATAAGTCATTACATAAATAAATAAATAAACATCAGTGCAACTACAGGCAATGTCAAATGGCATTTATTAAATTATTAAAATTAAAACATTAATTCTTTTAATTGTAATTCAATTAAAAAACATTTATATTTATATATATATATATATATATATATATATATATATATATATATATATATATATATATATAAAATGGGGAAAAATATATATATATATATATATATATATATATATATATATCCAGGCAGTTGCACAGAGAGCTGGTATGGCCAGGAGTTTTTATTGACCTCAGCAGACAGGCAGTGGTGGGTTGAGCATGGATCTGCCTCTACACAGACAGCACCTGTTCCCTCTCTGATTGGGCAGCATCTCACCCCCAGTGACCCGTCTGCATGAGGCCGCTCAGGACCGATAACACAGCAGCTGCTCCAGTGACCAGCAGATCCCACGCAGATCTTCTCTAAAACGCTTTCTAACAAGCCACAATCTAATGGGATACTGAGTTTGACACTCCAACTAATGTTGAATTTGGTCTGTTCTTCACATAGCTCTCATAACAGAAAGCTTGAAATTCGGTTTGGATTACTTTTATGATATATTTATAGTCTTTTTAAAAAGTTTGACAGCTTCAGTCAAAGTTTAAAAATAAATAAATACCTAAAGAAATAAAGAAATAAATAGTACAGATTTGATGTGAAATAAAGTTTGTAACATTACATTTTTAAATTTAAATTTTTTAACTTATTCATTTTAATTATAAAGATTAATTTTATATATTTTAAATAATGTAATAATAATTAAAAAATGTAAATATAATAGAAAATAATTATAACAGAATTATAACAATTATAATTCAGTTATAAAATTAAAATAAAATGTAACTGAATTGAAATGAAATTACTTCCATAACTTTAACAATTAAAACAATAGAATTTTAAAACAGAAATAAATATATTTTTAGACTTCATTAATTTTAGTTATACACATTACTTTACATTTTACAAAATCCAATTGATTTTTTAAAATTAATTTAATTAATATAAAAAATGTAAATCAATATGAATAATTATGAAAATATATTTCACAGTTTACAGAATGATTAGTAACAATGTTAAGATAATGAACAATGTTAAGATAATAAATACCACAAGCTTTCATGGAGTTCAACTGAACGGAAAAAATAGAATAACGTCAACATTTTGTAAGCAGGAATTATTATTACGCTTACATTAAATTGCACGTGATTTTCTTCTTTAAGTGCCTTTGGACAAAAGCATCAGCTATCTTCTTTTTTCTTCATTATTTAGCACTGTTAAGTACTTGAATTTGGCAAAAGTACTGTTCAGATTACAGTGAGGTTCAAACGTTGTTCTAGTTTCATACGGAGGAATGACCAAAACTAAAGAAAAGCCCCACTGATGTGAGAACGAGCCAAGGGCCAGCTGTAGAGAAACACAGTTTCAAACTCGCAGACGCACATTATACACTTTCTTTTTTTACGCCGAGTCTTGAATCAATCCAAAGTTAAGGTCCAAACCAAAGAAAATCTGAATAAAGTTGTTCTTCTGGCCAAGGGTGTTGAAGAAGAGCCCAAAATCAAGTCAAATTAAGTCGAGCGTTATTAGCTTTCAGAATATTTTCCAGCTATTCTGGGTTTCTATTGTTCAGCACAAGATCAGCCGCAGCAAGCGGCCTGTTTCCAGCTCCTGACATTGTGCTGTTGTTATTATCCGTGTTTGGTCTGTTTAAAGCAGCAGTGTGGAGCTGGAAATGTGCTCTCGGAGCCCGAGGAGTGTTTCAGGATCTTTAGGGAGTTGTAGGTGTAATTGCTGGCTCATTATTTTGAGTTCATAGCTCAAACCAACACAACTGAAACATCTTGAAGACTATTAAAGGCTACATTTAACTTCATAAACAGCTTATCAGGGTTTCCGGTATGAGAAGTGCTCTCACATCTCCATGCTGACAACATTTAACCTGAGAATGTAAAGTTAAAACAAGTAAAAGATGAAAAAGAGAAATGTCATAAAATAAAATACTCTATTTAAAATAACGGCATGGTGATCATATTTATTTATATGTCTAATATACGACAATGCTGACATTACAAATAAATATCATTAAAAAAACAATGTTTCATATATGTGAATAATTGTTATTTTTTTATATTGACTTATTTACTTTAGTATTTTCATTTATTGCATGCTTATTTACCGTAAGAATACATCTGAATGCTTACAGCACTAAGCACAAACATATTAAACATTTTATGAAATATTTATTTATTTATTTATCTGTTTGTTTTTTTCTTTTGTTTTTTTCGTTTATGTCTTAATTTCTTAAATATATATTGTAGTGCTGACAGCATTACAATTCTACATATAAAATCACATTAAAAATTAAAATATATAATATTATAAAAATTGATAAATAAATGTATAGAATTGTATGATAATTGTATTTTTGTATTTATTATTGTATATTTTTTATTTAGATTTTTTTATTATATTATATTTATTTTATATTTAGATAATTACACATCTCATTGTTTTATATAAAGATATATATTCTACTTCTTGTTACAAGTATCGAAGAACCATCACTTCTACCACAAAAGACTGCTTTTTAAGTTATCTTCCTGATGTATCCAAATTCCTTAGCATATCCAAAACCTCAGAACAACTTGATGATGTAACAGAAACTATGGGCTCTCTCTTTTCTAGCATTTTAAATACCGTTGCTCCTTTACGCTTAAGGAAGGTTAAGGAAAGTCTGACACCATGGTATAATGAGCACACTCACACCCTTCAATAGAGGAGCCCGAAAAATGGAGCGCAGCTGGAGGAAAACAAAACTAGAGGTATTTCGTATTGCTTGGTGGGAAAGTTACCTATCCTACAGAAAAGTATTAAAAACTGCTAGATTCTAATACTTTTCGTCTCTCTTAGAAGAAAACAAACATAACCCCAGGTATTTATTCAATACAGTGGCTAAATTAACGAAAAATAAAGCATCAACAAGTTTTGACATTTCCCAACACCACAGCAGTAATGACTTTATGAACTACTTTACTAAAATCGATACTATTAGAGATAAAATTGCAACCATCAGACAGTGCACTATAGACCCCCTGAGGAACAGTTCCACTCATTCTCTACTATAGAAGAGGAAGAGGAAGTTTATTGTATAAACTTGTTAAAGTCATATAAACCAACAACATGTATGTTAGACCCTATACCATCTAAGCTCCTTAAAGAGGTGCTTCCAGAAGTCATAGGTCCTCTTCTGACTATTATTAATTCCTCATTGTCATTAGGATTTGTCCCCAAAACCTTCAAACTGGCTGTTATTAAGCCTCTCATAAAAAAACACAACTTGACGCCAAATAACTAGTTAATTATAGACCGATCTCGAATCTCCCTTTTCTGTCCAAGATACTAGAAAAGGAAGTATCCTCACAATTATATTCCTTCTTAAAGACAAATGGTATATGTGAGTATTTCCAGTCAGGCTTTAGACTGTATCATAGTACTGAGACTGCTCTCCTTAGAGTTACAAATGATCTGCTCTTATCATCTGATCGTGAGTGTATATCTATATTAGTTTTATTGGATCTTAGTGCTGCATTTGACACAATTGACCACAACATTCTTTTGCATAGACTTGAAAACTTTGTTGGCATTAATGAATGTACATTAGCATGGTTTAAATCGTACTTATATGACCGCCATCAGTTTGTAGCAGTGAATGAAGATGTATCATATTGATCACAAGTGTAGTATGGAGTACCTCAAGGCTCAGTACTTGGACCGTTACTCTTCATGCTTTACACAGTATGTTACCCTTGGAAGATATCTTCAGGAAACATGGTGTTAGCTTTCACTGTTATGCTGATGATACTCAGCTCTATATTTCTTTGCAGTCCGGTGAAACACACTAATTTGAAAAACTGATGGAAGGCATAGTCGATATAAAAAACACATAACACACTAATGTGCTTCTAATATCCAAATCATTTAAAGGATTTTTAGGCTGCATTAATTAGGTAAACCGGAAACCGGGAACACTTCCCATAACACTCTACTTGCTACATCATTAGAAGAATGGCATCTACGCTAATATTTGTCTGTTTCTCTCTTGTTCCGAGGTCACCGTGGCCACCAGATCCAGTCTGTATCTAGATCAGAGGGTCACTGCAGTCGCCCGGATCCAGTACGTATCCAGACCAGATGGTAGATCTGCACCTAGAAAGGACCTCTACTGCCCTGAAAGACAGTGGAGACCAGGACAACTAGAGCCCCAGATACAGATCCCCTGTAAAGACCTTGTCTCAGAGGACCACCAGGACAAGACCACAGGAAACAGATTTTTACTAATTAAGTACATATTATGTTATAAAATACACTTTAATTTGTTCTTTTATTTGGCTCAGCTATAATAATTGTTTGTGTGTGTGTGGATATATATATATATATATATATATATATATATGTGTGTGTGTGTGTGTGTGTGTGTGTGTGTGTGTGTGTGTGTGTGTGTGTGTGTGTGTGTGTGTGTGTGTGTGGATGAGAAAGAGACTGAAATTTTTTTTTAAAAAATGCATTCGTATGCTATTTTGCTACAATACAACCAAAAAAGGATCTTTAGGGAGTTGTAGGTTTAATTGCTTGCTCGTATCTTTGAGTTCATAGCTCAAACCAACATGCTTGAAACATCCTGAAGACTATTAAGGGCTACATTTAACTTCATAAACAGCTTATCAGGGTTTCCCGCTCTGAGAAGTGCTCAGCGATTTACCTGGCACTCCTCATTAAGCTGGATATGGTGAGAGCAGACTGTGGACGGTGAAGCCCGCTATAGTCTGCACGGCGGCCAGCGCTGATCGGGATCTGAGAGGGCAAGAGTTCAGGAATGCCAGGCCTGGCCTCGACAGCTGTGCAAGAGAAAAGCCCATCACCCCTCCCGGAAACAGTGTTGCAGCGTTGTCTTTGCTCCGTCGCTCTGCCAGCTCCTTCAATGGCTATCACTTTTCCCGATGCTGTTGTGGAAGTGCTGAAAACCCTTCTGCATCTGGCAGTTGCTCAGTCAGCACATCAGCGCTTCTCTTAAAACAATTACTCGAGTCAGGTGTCCATTAGAAGGCCGATCTATCAGTGAGGAAGCCTCGAAACCCTTCCTCTGGCTCCTGCCTCTGGCCCCAACTCTTGCTGCTCCGCAGGTCATGCTATTCTCAGAACAGGATATGTCTGCATGTGTGAAATGAGCCCAATCAGGGCTGGAAGATTCTGGTAAAGACCAGTCACTTCTGATCAGGGTGTGAGTTACTTTGAGTAACGGGCCAACTAACATGCCTTCTGCTGTTAGTGCTGAAAGCTGCTTAAAAACTAACAGTTAAAAGAATTCTTCACTCTAAAATAATACATATATATATATATATATATATATATATATATATATATATATATTAGGGCCGGGACTCGATTAAAAAAATTAATCTAATTAATTAGAGGCTTTGTAATTAATTAATCAAAATTAATCGCATTTTAATCGCATATAAATATTTGACCTGAGAACAGTGAGAAGTAATTTTTTTTTCACATGGATTTATAGTATACCATTGAATAATGACTGAATACATAAGCTTAAGCAACAAAATATTGTTTATTTTTGTTCAACCAAGTCTAGCAGACCAGTGCAATTTTTGCCATTAAGTGTAGCAATAGCATATTAAGAAACAATTTAGAAATAGTACATTTCAGAAATTCAGGAAGCTTATAGGTGCTGGAATCTTCTGTAAAGTGTTTTTTAAGTAATACACAATACTGTCAATTACATTCAGAACATTGGAAACACTGACTATTAGAAAACATCCCTCTGTTGCTTCAGAGGCCAAAACATACTAAGTCCAACTCTCAATAACCTTGGCCAAAACAATATAGAGTTCAACATAAACTTTTGCACCAACAAAATAATACATAGTTCAACATAAAGTGTAAAGTCCACGCTAGCTGCTATATGTTTTGCGTTGAGGTGATACTTGAGACTCGGATGTGCTGCGGTGATATGCGAACCGATGCGAACCATAGACAGTAAAAGAAATGGACACAGCGACCCCATTGGAACTCAATTGAGACAAATGAAGCCCAGTTTTAGCGTTTTTTAGCACTTCCGTTTCTGACGCGCAGACTCAAACGAAGCTTGACGACGTCAGCAACCTGTCTGACAGATGTAAATCTTCTAGTAGCTGTGTGTGCAAACTGCCATCGTTAATCTTGCAGAGACGGCGAGCTTGAGCGGGGAGTTCTTTGTCGTGAGTGAGCAGAAGTATTCTGATTAATTATTTTGTATAGTATTTTAAAATGTAACGCCAGTACGCCATATTAAGTTAATTGCCTGCGAGCTTCTCCACCTGTCTGTACGGTAATGCGACAGAGAGCCTTGTGGTTATGACGCAATCGTTAGCCTATTTTTTACAAAAACTGTTTATACGGGGCCATAATGTAACATAGAAGGTAATGGAGCCCTTTATACATTGTCGTGTATCTTTAGAAATAAATAATGGACAAACAGAGTCTTTAAACGCCTCAGATGTAAAGTTATTCGCTGTCAAAGTGACGCCAAAATGAATGGGAGTCAATGGGAATGCTAACGCAAGTGAAGTTCTGCTAAAAGATGGCAGCCCCCACCCGACTTCAACTTCCGGTCGAGTTCCTTGCCCCTTGATGCGAACGCTAGTTGGTGTTCCAGTATAATCGGTCCGCCGAAACTCATCCAGTGAGAAACGTTCCGCGGTGCAAAAATAAGTTATTAAAAATCCGGGATTTTTTTTCTGTAATTAAATAATCGTAGTTAACGCGTTATTTTTTGTGTAATTAATTAATCTCAATTAACGCGTTAAAATCCCGGCCCTAATATATATATATATATATATATATATATATATATATATATATATAAATATAAATGACATGTAAAAAAAAAAACGTAATATTAATTTATTTGTTTGTTTGTTTGTTTTAAGATTTTCTTTTTAATTTATGAATTATGTATAAATTACAAACAAATAAATAAAATGTAAAATAGAAAACCTTTTTAATAAAACACTATTCATATTCATTTGTTTATTAATTGTTTACATTTTAATAAAATATCATATTTAATAATCGCTTGTTATGAAATTATTTTTATTTAAAAAAAAAATTTTATTTAAATAAATAATAACATGCAATAATTAATGCATCTCAGCGCTGTCAGCACTAACTTGTTCATGTAAAATTACACTAAATATTAAAAAAAATTATAAATATATATATATATATATATATATATATATATATATATATGTATATATGTAGATATGTAGATAGATAGATAGATAGATAGATAGATAGATAGATAGATAGATAGAGATCCCCTGTAAAGACCTTGTCTTACTATTATTTCATTTAGCTAAACTGTAAAGCTGGCCATACAGTTTGAAAAATAAAAGAGCAATGTATTGTCAGGAAAGTGACCAGAAAATCAGCACTATTTTGAAAACAACCGAGTTACTGTCACACTTCTGAAAAATGTTCAATAACCTGTTTCCTCAGCTACTGGAACCAAAACAAACCCCTGTCCACATTAATCACTGCAGTGTTCATAATGAGAAAATCTCCACGCACTCTTATCAGCCAATATAAACAAAGATAGCGAAGACATATTCTGGCAGAAAGCAGAGTTTGAGCCATTGTCTGTTTCTTGGAGGTAACTCGAGGGAGCAAACGCAGATGTGGTTTGACAGTGACGCTTCAAGAGACACAATTCTGACGGGATGGACAAGGTTAATGTAGGAATCTGTCAGGATGACCCCAAATGACACTGGACATTTCCAAGAATAGGAAGTTGTCACGGTCAAAGTGTCTGACGTGCTGTTTTGCAGTGTTTTACTCTTTCAGTGAGCCGTAGTGGAGAAAGATGAGGTTACAAGGCCATTAAACACGTTCCCTCCACTGTAACACAGGCCTGTTATGATTGCCTTTTGAGTGAATGTTTATAACATCCTGCTTGGAAATCGTGCAAAGCTTCACATTTTTCAGTCAAATAAAATAAATAAGAATGAATCAATTTTAGGTTTAAAACACATGAATATTGAGACACCAGCAGTAGATAGGTAGAAGAAACGGGAAGAAAAGCAGACAACTATCTCATATGGTTTTGTAGCATCTGCTATTAACTTGAAGCAATTGCGATCATGCTATGATAAATTACACTGTGAGCAGAAAGCACAAATATCTGGACTTTAACAGCTCTGTTGAACTATTGCTCCTCAATGAAATTCAGTCACCATATGTCTATAAAAGACTTGGCAAATGCAAGTACAATACATTATTTTTTCTATGGAGGTGTACAGTTACATTACTGCATGCAGAGCAGAAGTTCCTACACAGTTATTAAACGTAAATAATGAGCACAGCCTAGATTTTGTTCAATAGTTTTTTTAGTTCATTTTTAATGAATTTCTTATAAAATAACTGGCTGGATTTAACATCCTCATCCAACAAATCCTCCTAATCCACCTTTTTTTTCTCTGATATTAAAAAAGTATTCTTCTTATTTTGGCTACACAATATGAATTTGCTGGTCGCACCACATGAAAATTCATTTTTTATTTTTTTACAATTATAAAAGATTATACCAAACTTTTTCTTAAAGTTCTCTTTTCAAAATTGATCAAAATTAATTTTAATTCAGTAATTAAAAACATTCTTATCATTGAAAAGAGTTGCACCACTTGACATTTTAAAACCCAAACTAACCTTGTATTAAAATGTCTTAAAGGGTCAAATTATCTGATATTTTTAGCTTGGCTGCACAACATTACTTGGCTAGTCAAACCACATGTCAAAAAGGCAAAAGAAAAAAAGTATTATTAAATCATCATCGTCAGTTCTTTGAGTTACACCACTTGACACTTTAAAACCTAAATTATCTTTGCCACACCATAAAGAGGACAAATTATCTTACACAGTATTTTAAGATAATCTAACTGCATATTTTCTGTGTAATTTACATTATTTTTCTCATGTTTTTTAATACATTAGCACCAACAAAACCTCCCAGTGTATTTGTCTCTAATGTTTACATTAGATGCTGGTTGAAAGTATGCTGTTTTGACTGATCAGAAAGATCTTCATATCACTATGCTTCCGAATCTCTCACATATTCTCCAGGATAAAGTGTCTCTGTACTTGATCAAGACTGGATGGATGCGGATCAGGGCAAATGGGCTGCTTCACATTCATTCTCCTTCCAACTTTCAATGCTTTTTACTCCAGGCTTCAGCATAAAGCATGCTTCTAACAACCTTTCAATGCATTGCTACCACAGACTTCCTCATTATGTTTCTGGCATTCACAGAGAGAAATTTATCATGTGGGATAGAGTTTCCTGTTTCACATAGTTCCCTTCCTTTCCTCCACATCTTATTAAGTATGAGTTATATTTCACATTGAGCGCTAGAGTGGATTAATATTGCAGTACTAGAGGCAGATAATGTTTAAAATAGGTTAAACCAGAGGTTCATTTTTACTAAAAAGTCTAATGAATATCTCTCAGTTTATCTCATTAGACGTCCTGCTTTTTTTCAAATTTTCTAGATAGATTGACCTATCTATCTATCGATCTATCTATTAGATAGATAGATAGATAGATAGATAGATAGATAGATAGATAGATAGATAGGTTAACTTAGTACCATTTATCATCATTGATTTAGATGCCCTGGGAGCAAAACTTGTGAAAAAGACCCTAGTAACCAATAGCCCTACATTCTTAAAGAGGGCTACAACAAGGTCAGGGTTCAAAGGTCAAGGTAGGTAGATCGTAGCCACAGCTGTGGGCAATGAGGAGTAAATATGCTGGCCGTGTGTGACCTTTAGGAGTCAGCACTTCCCCGAGACCCTTTCCCCCCAAAACATCTGGGCTTGATTCCTGAAACACCAGGTTTCAGAGGAGGAAAGACTTCCTGGCTGATTGTTTGTTAGTCCTTCATTAACCTAACTCCACCCTCACCCTTTTGCCCCATCATTACACTAATGATTGACAACTCAAAGACTCCCGTGATGAGAAGCTCACAGCGGGCAGCAGAACCAATTCAATTGCGTATTAGTAAGGTGTAGCAAAGCCTCAATTCTTTGCTCAGGTAATGGTCCCAGCTAAGAGATTTTTTAACCTAATGCAATTGGAGAACTATTTTATGGGCGGATCTCATTTGAAAATAAAAAGGAAAGAGAAAGGACGTGACATGTGGCCGAGTATGTTGTCCCATGCTTGGAATCTGTGCTCTTTCTTTAACCCATGCAAGTGCACACACACTGCAGTGAGTAGTGAACACACACCCGGAGCAGTGGGCAGCCATCTTTGCTGCAGTTCCCAGGGAGCAGTTTGGTGCCTTGCTCAAAGGGTCTCACCTCAGTCGTGGTATTGAGGGAGGAAGAGAGCGCTGTACATTCACTCCCCCCACCTACAATCCCTCTGACCTTTGGGTTACAAGTCAGACTCTCTGACCTTTAGGCCACGACTGCCCCTTAAAATGTAGGATTGTTAGAAAAGAAGCATGAAGGTTCAGACCTAAACCTAAACCCTGTAGATTGTGCAAAAACCCATAAGTTTGTGCAAATTCACCACCAATTTGCCAAAATGTTAAATAGTTATGAATTGGCATGAGAGTGTGTTTGGGTCCTATAAAAAAACTCCTTATACACTGGTACATTAAAGGAACCAAAAGGCATTATGTTGAACTGAAAAATACCAAGAAATGTAAAGTTTAAAAAAGCATATAACCACCTTAAGAACCTTGAACTTAACTTAATATGTAAATTAATTAATAAATAAATAAATAAAAAGGACTTATGTTCAGACTATGTGACTAATTTTCATTGGCTATTGCTGGATGCACATGAAGAGAGATGACCTTGTGGAAGTACTTGATAGAAGTTTTTTTTTTATTTTTTATCTAACATCATCAGTCCATGTAATTATGTAGTTTTATTTAGTTCTCCGCTAATTTAAAATGTGTAACGTAGCATTGTTGAAGCTGAGCAGGGGTGGGGGTTCAGTTCCCAGCATGCTTTGCTAGAATTCTAAAGAGGCAGCATGTCAGAATCTAATGTTAGCTGTTAAGATGTCTACTAAGATGCCGTCATCTGGTCGGATCTTTGGAGATTGGGTAGATGTATCCTTTGTGAAAACAATAAAAATGGCATTTAATGGAGCAGACTCAATTTCTTCCTAGACAGAAAAGCTGTAGTCACAAAATATTTGCTTGGTTATCTCTAAAGCTCACTTGCGTTTGTTCTACATCATTAGATATTACGTTATGGTGCTTTGGAAGTCTGTCTGAAATTTCCCCTAGGAAGTGCTTATACACTAATGTTTTTAAAACTAGTATTTCACTTTTGTAGGATACTGTAAATTAAAACAGTAAAAAAAATCAAACTTACTTATAAATGGCAGTTGCAACCGATTCAACTGAGTTCAGACATATAACTCTATTGGGTTTTGCTCAATTCAATTATTTATTTATTTATTTATTCATTCATTTTTCCAGTAGAATTTTCCCTTTAAAGGTATGGACGCATTAGTAAAAAAGTTCCATTGTTTATGAAGCACAGCTCACACAAAAGTCACTTTTAAACCAAGCAACCTTCTGTTTTACAGTGTGGCCAATTTGTGTGTCCAACTTAAACCCATTGTGAAATCTTGGGGAAGTCTTTTACTCTAGAACCAAATTCAATTCCAATTGAAATAACTTGGTTTTGCCATCAAAAATTCACAGAACAATAATAAGTATGATATCACCGTAATTCCATAAAAAGAAATATATATATAACAGATGCATCTATATAACAGATGCATATTAAAAAGAATGCAATCATCAGCAACAGACAATATATAAATGAAAACGGCTTAATGTTACAGACTAAAATGTTGATCCAGGAAGTGGTATATGTCTGTGCAAGCTTTGGAGGTGTTGATGAAAGCGATTTACTGGATTTCTGCTTTGATAATTGTACTTAATATTATCCAGATGTAGTTTTTGATAAAAATTAGATTTTTTTTCTCACTTTTTGCACAAACCTATACATTTTTATGAACCTTCCTGTATTCAAGTGTTTGTAAAAAAAAAAAAAAAAAAAACGCTTTAAGGTAGAATAAAACTGATTTTCTTTTTATTTATTTTTTTAGTTTAAAAGTAGAGGCTCTGATCTTTATTTTGGTGTATTGCATGTTCAAATATCCATACAGCAAAATATACTGGAAGCCATACAATTTTTGTGAAATTCATCAAAATCGCTGGTGGTGGCTGGTGCTTTTTTTTTATGTTGGTGGGGAAAAAGTTAAAACTATACTATTTATCATCTCTGTGTAAACTACAAAACACACATATTGAGTATATAGGTAAGTACTTGAAGAATGCATATTGCCCAGGATATAGTGTTCATTTAGATATTAACATTGCCAACTACTGGTTTTGCATGAATTATGCAGCATTTTTAGTCGCATTTAGCAGTCTGTATGCAAAACTTAAAAAAAAAAAGTAAGTGAAAAACATTTCTTATTTATAATTATAAAATTTTTAGTACATCATACGTCATAAACATACCCAAACATTTAAGGTACTTAAGTACTCAGAACAAGGGAAAAATATACTAAGGTAGTCAGAACAATCATGGGCACTACAAAGTAAAAAAAAAAAAAAAAAAAAAAAAAAGTGTAAGATTTAAAGTTACAATATTACGTACTGTATAAAGTCAGAATTACTTGGAAAGAAGCTTCCACAGGGTAAGCTGCAGCTGAACTTCTATTTATAAGAACATAGGGAGTCGCTCCAAAGTAAAAGAGATGAAATAAGATCAAACGCTGCTAGATGACCTCCACCTGCACCTCCTGAGCAGGAGCCACATTGTCTCAAGACTCCCACTGACTCCTGAGCCACTGACCAGACACGTGCACACATGTTACCACGGAGCAAGTTCAGATCCCATCGAGCGTTGGTGTGTTTCAAGGGCATATCTTTTTACCTGCTTCAGTATGTATGAATGTGTTAGCAAACACCTCACTTCCTCTTTCTACAGGTATGGATACAGAGAACCACAACTTATCTCCAGTCGGATCTTCCATTTCTGTAAGCGTCATTATCATAATATATTTTATTTATCAAACAGCGCAGCTTGCAAGCATTCTCTCCACCACCTGTTAGCGATGCACTTTCCATGCCATCGAATGCAAATGAAGCCGCAGCCCTGTTAATAATTGAGCCAAGAGGGGCATCTTCAAAGTGTACGCGGCAGATGTCTCCAGTCCCCAGGGAGCTTAACATGAAGAAATTGATAAATAAAGAAGGCTTGTGGAAATACAGAGGGATGCGGCCAAGAAGAAACAGGGGTCAGAGATGCCGATTAATTCCTGCTGGCATGACTGTACACATGACTACAGTAAGAAGGAAGTCCTACACATAAAGGAGCTGTAGAGATAACATTTGAGGTGCCTTGATCACCACAAAGGCTTGTTACTATAATTAACATTTTCAGTGGCGAGTTGAAAATATTCTAGCGTCCCTCCAGAGTGAGTTGTTTAAGGCGACTGTTATTTTAGAATGCTTCCTCTTACTGTTTCCATGGTGACGCGTCAGGGATGTCATGTGACACACCTCGGCCACAATAACACTGTATGACAGATGGATCGCTTTTATTTCATTTTTCCTATTTTATTTAAAATATTCACAAACTTGTATACCATGTCATGAACAATCTGATAACAATCACATGTACGTGTAAATGAGTGTTTTTTGTTGTTTAAAAACCTTTCTAAAATATCTCGATTGTGATTTTTAGTTTGAGATGGGCGCCGCCGCCATGTTTGTTCGCGCTGCAGTTCAGAGAGTCCTGTCAGTCGGATTTACACCTAAATCTGCTGAAGATGAACCAAAAACAACTGATAGCAGCACTCAGTGATATGTGTCGGGTCCCCGCTATAATAACAGCAACATTCACAAATGTTTGCAGAACAAGCAGGAACCCAGTGTGCCTGTAGCTTTCTCTATTTCAGTTTTATCACGTGATAGAAAGTCTAAAACCTTCTCAAGCTGAAGGGCAAACTCATCTAATCTGCGGCCTATTATGCATCAAACTAAGATTGATGTAAAGACACCAAGCACTGCCATCAAGTTAGCATCTATAAACATTCGCTCACTAAAAAATAAATCATTTATAATCAATGACTTTATAACCACAAACAATCTGAATTTTTATGTTTCTAAATGAAACATGGCTAGAAGACAGCTGCAGTGCAACAATCCTAAATGAAGCAGCCCCTCCTAACTTCACTAACATGAGTGTCTGCAGGACTGTTAGGAGAGGTGGGGGTGTAGCTGCTCTATTTAAAGATCTATATCAATGCAAGCAAGTGTCATTTGGTCAGTACTTGTCTTTTGAATATCTAGGCATTGTGCTGAAAGGTGCTCCACGCATTCTGTTTATTATTATTTACAGGCCTCCAAAATACTCTCCAGCCTTTGTTGAAGAGGTCACAGAAATGTTATCAATGATTGCCTCAGAGTTTGACTGTTTTGTTATTGCAGGGGATTTTAATATTCACATAGATAATGCAGAAAACAAAACTACAAAAGAAATGATAACGGTTCTAAACACTTTTGACTTGATTCAGCACGTGCATGGACCCACACACAAAGGTGGACACACTCTAGACTTAATCATCAGTAGGGGTCTAAACATTTCATCCAATGTTACTAAAGACGTAGCACTATCTGATCACTTCTGTATTTTCTTTGATATATTGATCTCTGCTACCACTGAATCTAGATCTGTCTCTGTCAGGAGATAAATAAACGAGAAAACAAGTGTCTGTTGTGAGCACTTTCATTTGTAGTGATATACAGTTCGCAAACGAATCATTTGATTTATCCGGTTCCTCTTGAACCTGTTCACCAAATCGAACTGAATCGTTTGAAATGGTTCGCGTCTCCAATAAGCATTAATCCACAAATTACTCAACCTGCTATCTTGACACAATTCCCACATCTTTTTTCAAGAGTGTGTTTAGCTGTTTAGAAGCAGATGTCTTAGAAGTGGTGAATGCCTCACTTCTTTCTTGGACATTTCCAAACTCCCTGAAAACTGCAGTTGTTAAGCCCCTCCTGAAAAAGAGCCATCTTGATAACACCATTTTGAGCAATTATAGACAATATCTAATCTTCCTTTTAAAGGCAAAATTATAGAAAATGTTTTCCGACCGCATCACAGCACAGAGACCGCACTCATTAAGATAATAAATGATATTCGATTAAATTGTGACTCTGGCAAAATATCGGTGCTGGTATTGCTAGATCTCAGTGCTGCGTTTGACACTGTCGATCATAACATACTACTAGAGAGACTGGAAAACTGGGTCTGGCTTTCTGGGATGGTACTCAGATGGTTCAGGTCATACTTAGAAGGGAGAGGCTATTATGTGAGTCTAGGAGAGCATAAGTCTAAGTGGACGTCCATGACATGTGGAGTCCCACAAGGGTCAATTCTTGCACCGCTCTTGTTTAGCCTGTATATGCTCCCACTAAGTCAAATAATGAGAAAGAACCAAAATACCTATCACAGCTATGCTGATGATACCCAGATTTACCTAGCCTTATCTCCAAATGACTACAGCCCCATTGACTCCCTCTGCCAATGAATTGATGAAATTAATAGTTGGAAATGCCAGAATTTTCTTCATTTAAACAAGGAAAAAGCTGAAGTCGTTGCATTTGGAAACAAAGATGAGTTGTTCAAGGTGAATTCATAGCTTGACTCTAGAGGTAAAACAACTAAAAATAAAGTCAGTAGTCTTGGTGTGATTCTGGAGACAGACCATAGTTTCAGTAGTCTGTCAAAGCAGCAACTAAATCAGCATACTATCATCTCAAAAACATTGCAAGAATTGTTTCCAGCCAAGACTTGGAGAAACTTGTTCATGCCTTTATCACCAGCAGGGTGGACTATTGTAAAAGTCAAGCCTGTTTCTCAAAGAGAGGTAGCTTACAGTATACTCTTGTACAGTTACCATGGTAACTTACTCTATGAACCTAACCTGGTCAGGAGCAGAATTTCTTCTGTAAACCCAGATTCTTTCAGTCTCCTGCCCCTACTTAAACACTTCATTGATGCAAGCTGCAAAAATTATTTTCTTGCAAAGTTTTTTTTTTTTTTTTTTTTTTTTTTACCCATTTAAAATATGGGGGGGGGGGTCTAAATTAAGTGCATTTTACTTAAGTAAAATTATATGCCAGTGTGGTAATAAAAATAATCTTAAGGCAAATGGAAAACAAGATTATTCTCAGTGTCTATTACTAAGTGCAAATATACTGTAGCTCCGTCCTCCATCGACACATAAGGTCAAATACGACACATGGTGTAGGCAGTAATGTTTTGTGCATGGAAAACTAGCTTGTGACACAATTTATCGGGGTAGAGTCCAGCTTTTGCCGAGCTCGTTCTTCCTATCACATGTTACATTGGAATTTATTTTCAATAAAAATGAAGAACATTTTCTAAAAGTAGGAGTGCCTAACGAGTGTTTTATTATTATTATTATTATTATTATTTTCAAGGCCAGTCCGTAACTCCTGTCTTACGTGTACAACAGCAGGCCTACAACCCTTTCCCTCAACTACATTAGAATTTGTCCCAAAATAAAATGTATCAACTCTACAGATCTACTTCAGCAATTTGGTCTCAACTTTTCTCCAAAAAGTTGCTGTCTAAAGTCCAGAGCCAACTTGGCTAAGCAATCAAAGTGCAATTTCCTCTCCCCACATCCTGACATGGTCAGCCAGCTATAAAATATAAGAAAGAGTACTGTATACACAGAATATGGATTCTCAATGGATTATCGTAAGTAATGCGGGTCCGAGTCCAGCTGGTATCGTGTCTTGATTCTTGTCTGTTTTATTAAGTTATGCCTTTCAAAAGCAAACGGTTAAATTCACAGTGACATGCCACAACAATACCTTTGTTGATCACAAAGCAGTGAAACAGAAAATTGGCAATTAGTGACAGTCTCGATGTAAATACGAAGCATGAGAGAGTCAATGAAACTGGCACCGCTGAGTTCTCATTAAAAAGAACTGGAAAGTAAAGTTGGAGGCCAGAACGACACTCTCGGACAATTAGATCAATATCCTGCGTGTCTACCCGATGCCAGCAGAGTGTTAATGAGCCTCAAAACAGCAAAGAAGCTCATTAAGAGCCAGGCACAGTATGCAGTCATCTTCAAATAGATTTGTGAATGAACATTTTTTAACTCAAATGGATCAATAATCACAGCAGGGAGCCACAGTCTGCAATAATAAGCCTATTCAGCAAGAATTGAATGTGCAACTAACCCAGAATTAATTCCATAAATTACATATTTAATCAAGGTAGCAGGAGATTGAATAGCTAGAACATTAAATGTGATACAGCGGTCTTGCTAAGAAGTTGTTAAGCAGCTTTAGGGTGTTCTTGGTGGTTGCTATGGCAGTTTGTAGGTGGTTGTTGTTAGGGATTTCTAGGTAGTTTATAGGCAGTTTCTAGGGTTTCTGAATGCTTTCTAGTCAGTTTCTAGCAGTGGTTGATTTGTAACAAATATTTCAGGGGGGATGGTGTGGTCAGTTTATGTTTCTGCGGGTCAGTTGGTGTTCCTGTAGCTAATTTTACACAATGATTACAAAATGTGTAATTTTTGAAAAAGTTTTTTATTTAATGAAAAATGTGCTTCATTAAATGAACTATTATTTATACTAAATGGGTTTTTGTGCTGGTAGTGCTGGCAAAATGGCTGATTCAATTAGAATGAAACAAGTGAGTCAATCTGAATGGACTGTTGAATCACTGGATCACTCGATTCATTCAAAATCAGATTCATTCAATGAACGAAACACCGTGTTGCTATGCACTGTTGTATAAAATTAATAGCAAATTTGTGTTTGCACACATGTAATGCTATTTAGAAGTACATTGCTTGTGCAATGAATATACAAATGTAAAAATTTATAAATGGCTATTTTTTTTTTACTTTCATTGCTCGAATTACAAGGGCATGATCGCGAAGTGAATGCTTTTGGACTCTCAAGACGTGTTTTCTTTGGTTTTTGCTAAATTATAATGTCAGCTCTACTATCGCCTCTCAATCCCTCACAGTCACACATACAGCACAATATAATGTCATGTCTTTAAATTCTAATTAAGGAAAAATCATACCTTTTCTGTTGTCTTCTTAAAGAACTTCAAAAGTTAAGCTTGAAATATTTTGCATGATGACGTAAACCTGCTTTCGTTGTTACAGTTGTTTCGCTTGTTACAGTACTGAGTTCTGATGGGCCAATCGCCACTATTTAGTTTGTTAATTATCATAAATAGATCATTTAAAATTTTTTACATATAACAACATTTTAACATTTTGTCATATAACAGCAGTTGTACAGAATGCACATTATGAATCTAAAGGAGATGGTAAGGGGGGACTGTGGTTTTACCAAGGGGATGCTTTTTGTAAATTTTTTCCAAGCAGGGAGATGCCATCCCCACACACCCCCTTCAATTCAAGCCCTGGTTTCTAGGGTGTTGCCAGGGTTTTGTAAATGGTTTCCAGTTAGTTCCAAGCTGATTGCTGGAGGTTTCTGGATGGTTAACGGACACTTCTGTTCTGGCTGGCTGATATGCAGCTGCAAGCCTGTTGTTATGTTATAAGGTACTGTATTTATAGGCATTTACTAAAGCATTAATGGTTGCTAATGTGTTTCATTGATTTTCATGGTGATATAAGTAGTTGCTAGGCCATTTTGGGCAGTTGCTAGGGTTTATTAATTTAATAATTGTATATGTTTTCAAATCAGTTACTAGAGTGTTTTAGATCTTGTAAAGTAGTTGCTAGGATTTTCTTGGTGGTTGCCGGGCAGTTGCAAGCCAGTTGTTGTTTTACAGAGAGTTTCTCAGACCTTTCTAAAGCATAAATATGTGGTTGCTAAGGTGTTCTCATTGTTTGCCATGATTTTATGAATGGTTGCTTGGCACTTACTAGGTGGTTGCTAAGAAATCTGGGGTTTATTGCTATGTATGTGTACGCTATTTCTTTGTTTTATTAATATTTATGTATTTATACGTTTCCTAGTCAGTTGCGAGAATGTTCTAGATGTTGCAGAATGGTTGCTAAGTTTCCTGGGAGGCTACTAGACAGTTATGAGAGTGTTCTAGCTGGTTGCTAGGTGATTGCAAACCAGTTATTGTGTTATAGGGTGTTCCTGTAATCTTTATAAAGCATTAAAAGGTGGTTGCTAAGGTGTTCTTATTGGTTTCCATGGTGGTATGAGTGATTGATTGGCACATACAGGACTAGGTGGTTGCTAGGACAATCTGGGCGGTTACTAGGTTGCTTGTGAACGTTTCATAGTCCGTTTCTGAAGTGTTCTAGATTTTGCAAAATGGTTTTTCTGTGTGGTTGCCAGGGAGCTGCATCTTCAACCTGGTTGCTAGTGTTTTCCTAGGTGGATGCTATGGTGTTTTGATTGGTGGCCAGAATGTTATGGGTAGCAGGGTTTTCTGGGTAGTCTCTGCACAATTGTTAGGGTATTCTGACAGGTTGCTAAGCAGCTGTAAGTGGGTTGCAATGGGGTTCTTATTGTTGCAAGTGGCTTGCTGGGCTATTGGTAGTTCCTAATGGAGTTATTATTAGTTGAGTGTTCTAACTAGAGAGTTCTAAACCGTTGCTTGGCACTTACTATGTGGCTGCTAGTGTTTTCCGTGTGATTCCTTGGCAGTTGTGAGGGTGTTCTGGCTGGTTGCTAGACAGTTGCAGGCCATTTGGGCCATTAGTACTGGTTGTTAGGACATTCTGGGTACTTGCTGGTTGGTCATTGGGGTTGTTTATGTTGGTGGTATCTTGGATTTATTTATTTAGTTCAGTTGGTGTTATATGCATGTTTTTGGTAGTTATTAAAGTATTGCTGGATGCTATCTAGACAGACCAACAGACAGAATGATAGTCTAAGGGAACTGCAGTTAAAAATGTTGGTCTTAAATTAGAGGTTTAGCGAAAAACCGAACCATAAGTATGAGCAATTATAGAATGTTGACTTTGTCGAGCCACTAAAATGGGTTAAAGAAGATAAACGGACCATTTCCTCATCATAGGGAAAACACATTAAGTATTCATTGGTGATGCAACTATCAGATTACAAATCTGTACTCGGATTACAATGCACATCAAAATAGCATCAAATAGGGGTTCAGTAGTAGTTGATACAGTAAAACTGTGCTCCGGAAACCCTTCAAAGGTTTTCTGCCATGACAAACCACAATGTCTGCTCAGGAGAAGCGTTTAAAGGCTTTGTACAGCAGGACTGGCCACATGAAAGGTGACTTCACCGCCCGCTTCTGTAGAAGTGCCAGCAAATGCCAGTGTGTGTAGAAGCAGATCAAACACTATGTGCAGTGTACAGAAAAATCACTTTTTGTTGCATTACTGTTTAAATATTTAAGTTAAAATCAGTAGGCAAGAGCAAACAGAGAGTATAGAAGGACAGAGCAATTATATAGAGAACAAAACTACTGACTGAATAAGAGATAAGCAATGAAAAAGCTGCGACAGATGAAATCGCGCTGGATTGACCCCAACTTTGTGTCTCAGAGCAAGAACTAATTATCACCTCCACAGAGTGTGAACATGGGGCCAGCTATGTTGTAAATAGATGGATACAGTATCAAGATAAAAGAAAGTAGTAATTCTATATAATGATGTGGTTCTTTCTTTGTGAAACCATGTGCAAAACACTGATTGTGATGAAACATGAAGAAATATCGATGATATCTCCTTTGTCCTTGAAATACAGAACAAAATAAAGACAGTATAATAATCACAGTTAAACCTTGGACAAAGACAGTTTTAGATATAGCAATTTTAAATGTATATATATTGTATGGTAACACTTTATTTTAAGGTTTCTTTGCTACACGTAAAATGTACTAACTATTTTGCTAACAATAAAATATGCATAATTACGTGCAAGTAATCCTAACCCAAACCATATAGTAAGTACATGTAGTTAATTAATATTACTCAATACTTAAATGTATATTCACACTGTAACAAGGACACCTTAAAATAAAGTGTACCAATTTGAATGTATACACACAATGCATCTCTTGCACAGTGCAACTGTAATAAGATTTTAATACTTTTAGTTAAAAGTTTTGAATTAAATGTAAAAATAATAATAATAATAATAATAATAATTCCCTTTCTTTACAGTATCTTGAACAATCTTACTAGTCTTTCATTGACAATAAAAAAGCTTTAAAGAAGTACACTATGATAGACGACCTCAAATCTTACAGACATTCACTGAAAGCCTCAAAACTCTAATTCTGATTTCATGGAGTCTGTAAACGTCTTAGCTGGAGATTGGCACATTGTTCCATGTGTGTGTGTGTGTGTGTGTGTGTGTGTGTGTGTGTCACTGGTGAATGTCTGCCCCATTTCTGCAAGCAGCTCGTGCAGCTTGGGACGTATCCAGTTTCTCAAGACACAGCAAGTCAAGCATTCTGATGTTTCAATCAGTTATTAACGTAGGCTTGCTTCTTGCCCACAAGCACAGCTAGACAAACTATTCAGCAGACAACATCTTTCTGAAAGGACAGGGTGACGCAGCAGCACATGAGATATATATTTAGATGCCTATCGAGAGATCCATTCATCAGAATGTGACTCTAGTTTGATCAAATTTCTTGTCTTCATTGCTGTTAGACGACACACATTGGTACGAGTGTTTCGGATGATTAGACTGAGATGGTAACGGCTCTTTCTTCCTCCAGTGGAAGGGAACGAAGCTCCACATGAACTTTAGCCAAACACATGTTCACTGCCATGCCTATCATCGCAAACATTAGTCCCTGTAGACTCCATGTGAACATCTTCCAAGAAAAGGCAGTCTTTCTGCATGAAATGCATTCTACTAACCAAATGAAAGATGCAGCCAAAGACCCTGATGAGCAACAGTTTGGAATGTTCTTCTTCTTATTATTATTATTAACAGCTTGTTACATTGAAAAGTTCATTCTCAGGTTTTGTGATTTCAAGTTTGATTGATGTTTGTGCGTGTTTGCATTTATTGCATTTTTTGAATGGGATAAACTTGGCATAAGGAAACATTGTGAAACCTCATGATGCATGACATATTTGGGTCATTTTAACCCTAAAAGAAATAAATAATTATTATTTGTGATAGGACAATAAAGCCTGTTTAAGGACTTAATAAGCATAATTAATGCATTAAAATACTTTTATAATGCATTTGCGTTACACTGATGCATTAAGCAGATGTACTAAAGTGTTAAAATCTGTTAAATGAGGTTTACATCGTCCGGTAGAACTGATAAGAGTGATGATAGTTGTGAAAAAATAAAAAAGACAAACAAAAGTAGGATATAAACAATATGTGTCAGGAATAAATCAAATTAATCAAAATTATTTGTAAAAATCCTCTTTTTTTTCATCTAATTTGCTGTTTTATCTCAAATGAAAACCATACAAAAAATGTATTTCAAAGGAGAAACGTATGATTGCGCCTCATTGCACCTTTCTTATTGATGCTTTTCTTTAATAGACTTAAACTGCCTTAGAAAAAAAAACACCAGGTCTGAACTCTCATTATCCTAATCTAATGATTGCAAACTTTTCTTTTTAAGCGTTCGAGAGAACCGATAGCACACTGAGAAACTTAGATGTTATTTTCCAAAGCATATCAAGAGCTTGTTATTGGAGAATAATATGTTGGTTTCAAGAGCTTGTAAGTCTCTGTATGTTTTCCCTTAGGCAGATCATGCCAGTCTTGTAATGATTGATTAATCTGACCGTCCTGCTGCTTTCTGTGTCTCCCAACCTACAATTTTCTCTAGCTGGTTCTGATTAGCAATCAGAGGGCCCATTAGACACACTAATGCACTGTTTCCAGGGCCCCACATTTATCACACCGGGTCATTTTGTCATGCTTCTTGGACTCTTCTCAAGGATTAGAATGAAGGATTATAATTTACATGAATTGGAGGAAAATCATTTACATTTATGTTGAAGTATTATAGATTCAATTTACTATTTAAAATGATTCTTTCAAATCAAACACACACACACACACAGGTTTCCCTTTATTTGCATCGATCGCTCCATACAGTTGATGTAATAGTTATATATTGTACAAACCATATTTTCTATCCCCATACATCCAAACCTACCCCTCACAGGAAACTTTCTGCTATTTCAGATTTTAAATACACTCCATTCTGTGTAATTTATAAGCGTGTTTCCTCATGGGGACAAAAAAAACCAAGGTCAAAATTCGCAAAAATCACATATGGGTGCTATATATATATATAAAATATATATATATATATATATATATATATATATATATAGTCATTAACTTTTTACATACAAAGTTATATTCTTCTCTGGAGACTTCACTGTCTCATTTTTAACCAGTTATATTTGGTAACCAATTAGATGAAATATGAATTAATTGGTTTGTTTGTTTTAGTTATTTAGTCTGGGTTACTTATTAAAGGAGTGCTATTATGCTTTTTCAATTTTTCAACTTTTGGTTAGGCTGTAATGTTACTGTTTGAGCATAACAAAGGTAAAAGTAAATAAGTAACTAAGCTAAAATCCATTTCAAAAGGAGATATTTTATTTTCTAATGCATCTTTATTTCCATCACTGAATTTAAAATAATAATAATAATAATTAAGAGCTAAAAATGACCTTTTTATCACACAGTTATTGTTGTTTTCTTGTTGAGTTTATGTCTCACAGTTCAGATTTTTTCTCAGAATTTGAGTTTATATTTAACAGAATGTTATAAGATATTAATTGTGAAATGTAAATTAAAAATGTTTTTTACAACTCACAATTTTTTGCTGTAAACTTGAAAAAAGCATAAATTGTTAGACATATAGTTGCAGTTCTGAGAGAAATTATGAGATAAGTCACAATTACAATTTTTTTTTTTTACTCTTTGGTCGAAATATATATATATATATATATATATATATATATATATATATATATATATATATATATATATATATATATATATATATATTGTTATATATTGTATTGTTTTTCATCTGGTTCAGAGAATGGCTTTAGTAGAACAGAAGTTGTGTGGAAAGCTCTTATATGGAGACAGTGTGGGGTGGTGTATTATGCTAATTAACTCACTGCTAACTAACTGCAGGCACATGCTTCCTTTATTAAGGATAAACGAGATTAATCATCACTAAAACAGGTGGAAGAATAAACACACATGCAAACACACCTGTTGTGAATCGAGTGGTTTGTGTGAGAACATTTCCTGCGCACATATACTGTATCTATGCAACTGTTACACAATTATTATTATTCGCAGACATGTTGTATAACCAATAATTATTCACTAAATATTCCATTCTGGCGTTCTGTTCTTGGTTCTCAAGCTCTTCTCCTAACAATCACCCATTTGCACATCTGCCTCGAGCGTGACCTAGAGACACGGCTCACACAACCATGAAACCGCGCAATCAGACAGCAGTCCGGGACATCTTTAATGGCCGTGTTTTATGAGAAGACTTTGTGTGTTCAGCTGCATCAAGTCACACCGATACTACGGATCTGAAATCCTTAAGGAACAAATGAGAAACCTGGGTCAACTGACTCTAGTGGGATTCAATTACCAGAGAGATGGTCTCTTCTGAACTCAGTGTAGACATGAAGCATACAGTATTCATGCTTAAAGGGAGAGTTCACCCCAAAATGACAATTCTGTCATCATTTACTCACCTTCATATCAGTCCAGAGTGATATAATGATCGTGTTTCTTTAAAAAGACTTGGATTGAAATTCATATAGAGTCATTTTGGGACCTTTTTACAAACGTTTTGAGCAAACAGACTTTGGAATACAATGAAATGCTTTTCAAGCAAATGAGGAAGACATTGAGGCTTTCTAGGGCTATTAACAACATTCCCTGTGCTTTTGGACTGCAAATAGTCCATCTACCTCAGTGTTATCTGTGCCAGTCAAGCACAGAGACGTGTTTCAAAGAACCTGAAGGAAATGTAAACATTTCCTGGTAGAGAGAAGGGGAAAACGATTTGAAAACACCGCAATTGCTGTTATGCCAGGGCTGCTTCAGGGCGCCAAGAGCTAAATTGGTTTACGAGTTGATGCGAACCAATGCTGATGAAGACATAATTACAAACACAAAGGCAGAAACATGAAATACAAACTAGAATGGACACAGACAAATAAATAGGGCGTTTAAGAAACGGATTAAAGTCGTGTTTATGCTGGACACATTCACTGTGGCACGAAACGCCGCAGACGGCGCGCACACCTCAAAGACATTGGGAGGCGTCTGTAGCTACTCAACACCAGCGGCCTGCTGGGTCGACTTCAAAAGCATTAGCGGTTGAGCAGTCTTCTACAATTAACTTTAACCAAAATCCTGCTGCCCAAATATGACACAAACGCACGCACAAACCTTTGCGAAAAGTCTGCTGAAATGTGTTGAAAGTGCACTTGTCAATATGTAATATTGACAGCTAGTGGTTATGGGTACTGCAGTCTAAATTCAAAATATTGGATAAAGTTATTTCTCCCACCCCACTTTTCCACAAACTCAGATTGAGGGCATGAGCCTTACACTGTTAGTTGATATGTCTCAGGAAGTAGTGCTTTTAGATGGATGCTGAGGATTTCTAGTTCAGGTCGAATCTGCTGCCAGTTTGTTTGCTGGCTTTCATGGCTGCGTAATGCTGTGTTTTCCAACAACTGGCAACCGAGGCAGTCAAAATACTATTGGGTAAATTGTCAGTGAGTGGAATCATTCAGACCAAAACAAAAATAGACATTCAGACACGGAACACACATTTCAATAACTGGCTGTAGCAGTGTTTTATTTGTTTATTTTTTCATGGTTTTTTTTTCGGAGAAGCAAGTATTTGAACTTTGCATATTTATAACATACAATACCTTTAAAATCTTAAAAGGATATTTTTGGAAAACTGTATTTGCCGATAATATAATATGAAATTAAAGGCCACATAAGTGTAATTAAAAAGACACTTTCATGGCTCTTCTTAAGACACTTAAGTAGACACTTAACCGCACTTTTTTGTGTGCTAACATGTAATTCTGCGTATAATTGGTTGTGTATTATCCAAATCACTGCAAATTAAAAACAGTACTCCAAAAATTTCACCAGCATGTTTCCTGCCACACCAGAGGAGACAAAACTTTGGATCATGTTTATACAAACATTAATGGAGCTTACATCGCGAGCCCCCTCCCCCACCTCGGACAGTCTGATCACCTTTCTTTGTTTCTCACCCCTAAGTATTCACCACTCATCAACCGTGTGAAGCCATCAGTGAGGACCATCAAAGTGTGGCCAACTGGAGCAGACTCTTTACTTCAGGACAGGTTTCAAAACACTGACTGGAGTATGTTTGCTTCACAGGCTGCCTGTGGCTCTCACACGGACATTGACATTGATATCTACACCTCCTCTGTACTGGATCACATCAACTCCACCATTGACAGTGTAACAACAGAAAAACAGATAACAACATACCCTAATCAGAAGTCATGGATGAACAAGGAGGTGCGACTTCTGCTGAAAGCCCGCAACACTGCCTTCAGGTCAGACGACGCTCAGGCCTACAGTAAATCCAGGGCTAACCTGAAAAGGGGCATCAAAAAGGCCAAGTACTGCTACAAGCTGAAGGTAGAGGAACACTTTTCCAACTCTGACCCCCGACGCATGTGGCAGGGCATCCAGATCATCAGTGACTACAAGTCAAGCAACTCCACTCCAATGGTCATGGACGTCTCCTTCCTTAACGAGCTAAATGACTTTTATGCTCGCTTCAACAGCGACAGCAAGGAGACAGCCACCAAGATCACACCCTCATCAGGCCACCAACCTCTCAAACTCACCTCCACAGATGTCCGCACTGCACTGAGCCAGATCAACGCACGCAAGGCTGCTGGCCCTGATGGCATTCCTGGACGTGTGCTTAGGGCATGCGCAGAGCAGCTTGCAGGGGTCTTCACAGACATTTTCAACCTGTCCCTCACCCAAGCAACTGTGCCAACATGTTTTAAGTCCACATCCATTGTGCCAGTACCGAAACACTCCTCCCCAACGTGCCTGAATGACTATCGCCCCGTAGCACTCACACCCATCATTATGAAGTTCTTCGAGCGACTGGTCCTAGCACACCTCAAAGACTGCCTCCCACCCACACTGGACCCACACCAATTTGCCTACCGCAGAAATAGGAGCACAGAGGATGCAGTATGCACAGTGCTGCACTCTGCACTCACACACCTGGACCATAACAACACGTATGTTAGGATGTTGTTTGTTGACTTCAGTTCAGCATTTAACACCGTCATTCCCTCCAAGCTGACCACAAAACTTGGAGACCTGGAAATTAACATCTCCCTCTGCAACTGGATTATGGACTTTCTGACCAACAGACCTCAGCATGTTCGGTCAGGCCACACCCACTCCACCACCATCACACTTAACACTGGTGTACCACAGGGCTGTGTGCTGAGCCCATTCCTCTACTCCCTTTACACCCACGACTGCAAGCCTGTGCATGGATCCAACTCCATCATTAAGTTTGCAGATGACACCACGGTGATTGGCCTCATCACAGACAACGATGAGACTGCCTACAGGGAAGAGATACAGCACCTGGCCACATGGTGCGCTGACAATAACCTGCTCCTTAACACCAATAAGACCAAGGAGCTCATTGTGGACTTCAGGAAAAAGAAAGGAAGCACGCATGACCCCATCCACATTAACGGGATGGTTGTTGAACGTGTCTCCAGCTTCAAGTTCCTGGGAACCACCATCTCGGAGGAACTGTCCTGGGCCACAAACACCTCCAGCCTGGTCAAGAACGCTCATCAGTGCCTTTTCTTCCTCAGGACACTGAAGAAGAACCAGCTGTCTTCAACCATCCTGGTGAACTTTTACCGGTGTGCAATCGAGAGCATCCTGACCAGTTGCATCACAGTCTGGTATGGAAACTGCTCAGTGGCTGACCGCAAGGCACTGCAGAGGGTGGTGAAAACTGCCCAGCGCATCACAGGGACACCACTTCCTGCTCTTGAGGACATCCAGAGGAAACGCTGTCTACGTTGAGCTCGCAGCATTCTGAAGGACTCCTCTCACCCTGACCACGAACTGTTTAACCTCCTCCCCTCCGGGAGGCGTTTCAGGAGCCTCCGGACAAGGACCACAAGATTCAGGAACAGCTTTTTCCCTAAAGCTGTCTCCTTGCTGAACTCTGCCCTCTGACACCCCTCAACACCCCCCACACCACACATAGACCCCCCCCCCCCCCCCCCAACACTCTGATTTATTTATTTATTCACAAGCAAATAGTAACTTGTTATTACTTGCACTACTGCCTGTTCATCCAGGAACACTGTATAATCCATTTGCACACTGAAATATTTTTTCTATGCACTTTACTGTCCATTGCAATACTGTAAATTATGTTCATAGTTCTGCCTATAGTGTACATACACTTTTACATAGCCCATCTGTATAGTATGTTCATAGTACATCTATCTGTATATCTTGCTTATAGTATTTAATATCTGTAAATTATGTCCATAATACTTACCTGTATAGTTATTGTACATATTATAGACCTTTATTCTTTACTTACTGCTTATTGCACTTCTGGTTAGATGCTAACTGCATTTCGTTGCCTTGTACCTACATGAGCAGTGACAATAAAGTTGAATCTAATCTAATCTAATCTAAATAGGGGTGTGTTTCCCAAAAGCAGCTATGGTCACAAGTTCCGTGATTACCGTTAGACTTCATTTGAACTTGCGACAATAGAAATAGTGAAACACACATAAAAGAAATGGTAAAAGAAATGGACACAGCAACCCCATTGGAACTCAATTTTTTAGCACTTCCGTTTCTGACGTGCAGCCTCAAATTAAGCTTGACGACGTCAGCAACCTGTCTGACAGATGTAAATCTTCTAAGTGGCTGTGCGTGCAAACTGCCATCGTTAATCTTGCAGAGACGGCGAGCTTGAGCGGGGAGTTCTTTGGCGTGAGTGTGAGTGGCCTGAAACTGTTTTTACGGGGCCATAATGTAACATAGGAGGTAATGGAACCCTTTATACATTGTCGTGTATCTTTAAAAATAAATAACGGACAAACAGAGTCTTTAAACACCTCAGATGTAAAGTTATTCACTGTCAAAGTGACGCCAAAATGAATGGGAGTCAATGGAAATGCTAACGCAAGTGAAGTTCTGCTACAAGATGGCGGCACGCGGCTGACTTCAACTTCCGGTCGACTTCCTTGCTGCCTGGAAACACACCCCTGAGCATGTATTAAATATTTAATTTGAGAATGCCTCTTTGCTGCCACCTACTGGACTGGAGGGTAGGAGAGCAATGGAGGCTGCATGATACCGCAATGTTTTTCACCAAAACTGATATGAGGTCAAGTAATGATAGTTTTTCCTTTAACATGATACCCTTAAAATATAGATTTTATATAGCAGAGCTGATCTGGCATACTTTTATGGAAGCTTGTTTCTGCCACTGGAATAAAAGTAATTAAATAATGAAAAAACAAATAATTGATCCCACAATTCTAACTTTTTTCTCACAGTTCTGCAAATAAAAGGCAAAAATCCAAGATATAAGCTCAGAGTTAAGAGTGATTATTATCTTGCAATTCTATTTTTATTTTTTTGTCTGAATTCTGAGTTTGCATCTCACAATTTTTGTTTTCTTGTTTGCTCCATGGAATAAAACGTGTGCGTTTGGTCCGAATGGACCAGCCAATGTTATGTCTACCAGCACACAATGAGGTTATGTGTCTGTTTCATTTATTACTGTGAATTTAGTAGTTCATGTCATCAAAATATAAATTAATTTAAAGACCTCCCAAAGTGTCCAGCTGGGAAATGACTGGACTTTAATTTGCTTACTTACGGTTCTGTCTGTTTTAGAAACTAATTTAAGTTCCAGGCAACTTTTCTATTATGGAGGCCACATTCAGTTAGCTGACCCAGAAATCCCTGCTGTAAATGAACATTATTCACTGCTGGGATACAGTGCTTTAGACCTCAATTAACTGGACTTGCCACCTGTTTTGTGGAGGCTAAATGGATTCAGCGTTTTCAATAAATTGCTTCTTGTGCTACATGTTAGCGGAAAAAAAAAAGTATTTAGAATATATTGAGTCTTATAAAACCTGCACCACCCTATTCAACATAGGTTGTGTTACAACATAAACACATGGAAATCATTATGAAATCACATTGATCTCTACTCCAAATCTAGAGAGAGACAGATTATTGCAACATTCCCTTCAAAGCTTCCTTCACTCCCAACACAAATATGCACACACTTTGACAGAGAGAAAATATATATGCATGACAGATTATGCATTTTCTGACATATATAAATTATAAAAAAAAATTTAGTAACGTAAATTACCTAAAATGGCAGGTGTGATATAAATCTAAAAAAATAACATTCACTCAATTCTGGTTTATTATCCATCTGTTAAATCCAAGCCGCATAAATTAAAAGTGCTCATCTTCCAAAATAAATAAATACAAATTCTCCCAAATTTTTTCTTTATTGAACATCAATTGCTTATTTGTATTTTCACTGTATTATCTGTATTATTATAAAATATACTAAATTAAAACGAAGCTGTTATAATAGTTTTAGTTTATTTGCTTTTTAATTTACCTTTTCATTCATTCATTTCTTTTTTCCCAGCTCTATTTTATTTACTAATAATATAATAGTTTTAATTTAGTTATTAACACTGGACAAGTTTAGTTCAGGTTGTAAAATGGTGTTTGTGAATAATTATTATAATTATACAAAGACACAATAGCTTATTTGGGGGGAAAACGGTATAATAAAACATGTATTTATTTATCTACTTGCTTTTCATTAAACGCGAATATATATTTTCAAACTTTGTATATTGAAATAATATAAAGAGTACACATCTGATAACTTGTTTTGTGTTTTAAGCTAGGAAATCTTCAATTCATAAAGGTAATCTAAAATGAATAGTAGTTGCGATAGTTGCGATAGTTGTAGAATAGTTATTTTGGAGATCTGTTCAAGTTCCGGTTTGTAGATAGATTTTATGTTGAGAATTTCTGCCAGTCAATCAAAAAGTGAATCTGTTCCTGCTTTCCTCCAACCCATCTGCAATTCCAATTGTTCCAGATCAGCCGAGCGTATCTGTGCAGCACCTGACAGGCCTATCTTATATGGCCAGGTAAGAAGAAGTGGAGAAAGTCCGATATGCGTCCGACATCCTTGCAGGTCTGGAGCTCATTATGAATTCCATCCATGGCCTTTCCCGCTGAACTCCCACCTGCTGGCCCATGGGAAACTCGCTGTGTGCGCCGTTCCGGTGCTGCTTCTGTCCATCACAGTCCAGATTTGCCTCAGTGGAACATTCAATTTCTTTTATAAGAGCACTCCAGTAGATTGGGCTGACCCGTGCGATTTAGCTGAGAATCAGGGCGATGTTAACTTCAAGGTTGATGGTGAGTGTGTTTGATCTCCTGGAGGACATTACAAAGACATTATGGATGTGTCGTATGTTCTGTATCTCAGCCAGGACACCTTGTGATATATAGGCACTAATATAATTGACCAAATATTGCCATGTTGAACATGTTTAAGACATATGAGATCAGGTTTGGGATGGTCTTTGGGATTGCTTCAGGAAATGAGATGTTCTCACTGGGGTTTTTCTCAGGTTGTCTGTATGAATACTGCCTTGCTGTGGTGAAGGACAGAAGCGCATTGAATGCAAATGAGTAAATGACACTTGAAAGCTCTTTTATAAATAAAAGTAGTAGTAGTAGTAGTAGTAGTAGTAGTAGTAGTATGTCAGTTTGTTACCAAGGCAGCATTTTTTTTTTAATTTCTAATTTATTTATTTTAATTTGTGTGATTTTGTTTATTGTTTATTTGATATCATATAGCTCCGTTTACTTTTGTCAAATAAAATCTATATATTATTTTGATTCAGCTCTATGTCAGTTACTGAAAACTATTTTAAATAGTTTAAGTTTTTCATATTTACATTTCGTCACAGCTCTGTTTCAATTATTGAATTTTTTTATTATTTTATTTAAAAATCCTTTAAAATGTATATCTCATTATTTCATCTCTGTTTTAATTACAGAATGCAGTATTAGTCAAAGCTGAGTGGGTGTTATGTGTGTATGTATGTATATACTGTATGTAAAAACAATACACACACACACTGGCACACTGTTTCGAAACGATTTAAACTTCTTTTTTTGATAATTATTTATATTCAATGTTCACAGAATATTTCTGCAGTGGTTTGGTTCTGATCAACAACAATAATAAAAATCTCAGAATAAATTAAAAAATGTTGAAAATAAAGATATTCAAGGAATTTTTAAAGTTCAATTAAACATTGAAAATGGAAGTTTTTCATAACCATATAGTGTCTATGCAACAATACCTTTTTAGTATAATTAACTGTAGCTGCTGACATAGTCTGACATATGAAAAGCATATATTACTGTAGGTATTTTATCTGCCTTTGATACATGTTTCCACTTCTCGTGGAAGGGTTTTCAGTAAATACTGAAATATGGCTGAGAGATTTGTTCCCAAGCAGACTCAAGAGCATCACTGAGGTCAGGCATGGAGTTCCCATTCAGGTCTGGGCTTTGTGAAAGCCAGTCAAGTTCTTCCACTCCAGTAAATCATTTCTTTATGGACTCCGCTTTGTGCACAGGGATGTTGCATTGCTGGAGCGAAGAGAAGTTATGCCCACATAACTGCTTGAGTTTAAGTAAATGTCTGTGTGGACTTCAGATTTTCACCTGGCAGACAGTACAACCATAAACAAAATCCCACTTACTCACATTGAAGGAGGTATGATCATATCTATAGATCACAATCATATACATATAAAACAGAGATCACAGTAGCTGGGTATATTAGGTTATTCGGCTGCTATTACTTTATGAGCTGCCACTTCTGAACATGACGTAGATCTGACGCATATCGTATACTTTCATACATACACAGTTTTAAGGCAGCTTTAATTGCCTTTTTGTTAACTTTATGACTTAGCTGATGACATTGAATGTTCGTAGTTTAATTTGCACTTTAATATGACAGGATAGTCTACAGTGTGCGCTGCCGCATTAGTGCGTGCAGTTGAAGAGCAAATGCTACAGCATGCTTCTGTGTTTAAATAAATAAATTAACAAAATGCGATATTCGCAGAGTTATTAGGTCATGTTAAGGTCGCTCCTTTTTTCCCAAAACGCAACAAACGCCAGTCTCCATTTTTTGCAGAACGCATATATCTGCTCAACCAATCACAGCGCACCATTTCACGCACTCTAGACAGTAATGGAGGCGCTTTGAATATATCCAGGCATCCTAGTTTTCCTGTTTTACTTTGTACTTTGTGAACAACAAACAATGGCTGCTTGTGATTGTCATACAGATCTCTTCAGTAAAGCCAGTTCTGTTATAAATAGTACCGGTAAATCTTCATCATATGCTTTCAGATGGAAATTATTCAGATGTATTTAATACACAGAGCCATAGATCAGTGACAAGCTATGGTATATTAAGTTCATTAGATGAATCGCCTTCGATAATGAACACAATATTGCATTGCGTGTCCATGTTAGTGTTTTTTTTTTATTTTTTTTTTTTTTATGTTATTATAACTTAAAGATGCTATGTGAAAGTTTGAAACTGAAAATAGTGGTTTTCATCTTGCCACTTGCCACTTGCCACTTACATCTTGCCACTTGCCACAAACTGATTTTTACTCAAATTAATCAAAACGGATTTATTGCGTTTAGGAAACGAACTCTTAATATTTATATTTATGAATAACGACCTAAATTACGTTTTGGGGAGACGTAATGACATTTAAAAACTAACTTGGCCATGTCATTCAAAGGGCCAAATTTTCTTACCATAACACAAAGTAATGGTCGTCGGCAGAGATCCTTTTTATGATGGTATTTCCTGCTTTTTTGTTGGTTGCGCCACATGACTTTGATTTTGCAGACAAGTTTTTTTGTTTTTGTTTTTTGGAGCCCAAAACTTTGTGGTTACCAAAAAAATCTTAAAAATATCTTCTTTTGTGTTCAACAGAAGAAATAAACCTGTAACAACATGAGGAAGAGGAAAAATGATGTCAGATTTTCCATTTACAGTTGAGATACACCCTTGAGTGTCTTAGCTTTCAAGAGAAATACAGTTTAAAGTGCGTACCTGCCACGATTAAATCATTTATTGATCAAAAGGCCAGGCATTGCTGACAGACAGTGTAATATTGTTGTTGACATGCTCATTCTGTGTTTGTGTGAGTACAAACTCATGTGTGCCTCCCTACTGATGGCTAATTAAAACGTTAGCACAAACGAACAGCGTGCCAGAGGACAGTAAGCTTAGCAGACTGTGAGGAAAAGCCTGCTAAGGGACAGAAGAATCGCTTTGATGATGAAAATGTGGGGCAGAACAAGAAAGAGGCAGAGATGGGCTGCATTTGCTACTTTTTACTTCTTCATAACTGACAAGCAGGACCTCAGCAAAGCATTTCCATGTCATTATTTTGTTTACTATAATTCCAGCGCATCTTTTCTTTAAACTCATGTCTATAAATTGCTGAATGTCACGTCAGATCTGCGTCCATCACACCAGACTTTTATTCGTTTTTGTGTAGGAGTGGACGCAGCTGTCATTTTGACGGCTCTCAGACCTCAACACAAAGGAAGTGAAGTTAAAAATATCTCCACTGTAAATCAAAACCCGATGCTACAATGAAACGCCATTTAGAGTGATCAAAGTCAAACAAAACACTAGGGGATTTAGTTTTTTTTTTTTGGGGGGAAACATATTGATTTGGTTCACAAACACAGGCTGCTATTAGAATATTATCTGCTGTATTTTATTAGCACAGAAAGATAAAAGTGCTGCTTTCTTTAACAGTTATTTAACCACAAGCATTTTACTTTGAAGTTGCATAGTTTTCTTGTTTTCTTAATTGTCTCTGAAAAGGGTAGATAATATTACAATATGTAGCAGGGCTGGGCGATATGGAGCAAAAAAATATATATCAATATATTTTGCTATACCTCGATATACGATATATATCTCAATATCTTTACAGGAAAAATACCCCCCAAAAAACTACTGCAAAAGCAAATATGCAAATATTACATGTTTAGGGCCCTATGAAATGTTTTGTTTTTTGTCTATCTATCTATCTATCTATCTATCTATCTATCTATCTATCTATCTATCTGTCTGTCTGTCTGTCTGTCTGTCTGTCTGTCTGTCTGTCTGTCTGTCTGTCTCTCTATTTGCCTGTCTCTGTTTGTCTGTCTGTCTGTCTCTCGCTATCTATCTATCTGTCTATCTATCTATCTGTCTGTCTGTCTGTCTGTCTGTCTCTCTATCTATTTGTCTGTCTCTGTCTGTCTGTCTCTCGCTATCTATCTATCTATCTATCTATCTATATATATATATATATATATATATATATATATATATATATATATATATATATATCTGTCTCTCTCTATCAATTTGTCTATCTATCTATCTATCTATCTATCTATCTATCTATCTATCTATCTATCTATCTGTCTGTCTGTCTGTCTGTCTGTCTGTCTGTCTGTCTCTCTCTCTATCTATCTATCTATCTATCTATCTATCTATCTATCTATCTATCTATCTGTCTGTCTGTCTGTCTGTCTGTCTGTCTGTCTGTCTTTCTCTCTATCTATCTATCTCTCTCTCTCTCTGTCTGTCTCTCTCTCTATCTATCTATATATCTGTCTATCTATCTATCTATCTATCTATCTATCTATCTATCTATCTATCTATCTATCTCTTTGTCTGTCTGTCTGTTTGTCTCTCTCTCTCTCTCTCTCTCTCTATCTGTCTATATATCTATCTGTCTGTCTGTCTGTCTGTCTGTCTCTCTATCTGTCTGTCTGTCTGTCTGTCTGTCTCTCTATCTGTCTGTCTGTCTGTCTGTCTGTCTGTCTCTCTATCTGTCTGTCTGTCTGTCTGTCTGTCTGTCTGTCTCTCTATCTGTCTGTCTGTCTGTCTGTCTCTCTATCTGTCTGTCTGTCTGTCTGTCTGTCTGTCTGTCTGTCTCTCTCTCTCTATATATATATCGTTTTGTCTGTCTGTCAACATCAGATCCCAGTGCTAATACTTTTCATTTTATTATTTTTGCATTACTAATATTAATTATAAAAATCCATGACCCAGATAAAATTTTTCCATCCATCCACCCATCCATGTTCTCAACACTATGACTTTATATGATATTTATATTTTCAACCTGTGACTAATTACTAGCTTCAGTCTGTGTGACGCTATTTACTTCTCTCACCTTAATCTAGACGAGCTGTAGGATCTGAAGCAAATAATGCGACACGCCAGAGAGACAGAAGAGAAGAAGAGAAATTGTAAACAGTTAGAGCCGCTGTGTGGTGTTTTTACACTCAGTAATCTCATTTGACAGAGCGGTCTGGCCTGCATTAGCATGTAGCCGCTTGTCTCCCATCTAACGTCTAACTTAAGCACAATTTTTAATATTTTTCTGCACCTTCCTTTGATTAGCCGCGGCCCGGTTCTGTGAAACGACAGCGATGATGTCTACAATTGCAGCACCTCCAATTGGCAGGCCGAGGAGCTGAATGATAACGGCATGTAAGAGTGTTCGAGTTACAGCTGTGTTTGCCAGCCTTCAGCGTGGTTCTCAGCGGCAGTCGTTTTTTATTTAGTTTTGGTCTGGGTCCGTGCCAACCCCATGATAAATGTATTTTATCTAACAATCGTATTCCACTATACAGCGATAGCTCAGTGCTGAGGTGCCAGTCATACTAATTAAAGATAAAACTACTCATGATTAGTTAATCCCAGGTGAGGATGACAGCCAATCCCAAATCCCACGGCAGTTTAAGGAAAATAACATTTCTCTAAAAAACCTTGGTGCAGAATTTCATGGGTCAGATCTGTAGTACGAAACCAGCAAAAGAATAATAAGAAGAATAATTTATCTCTGCTTTATTCTTTTCTTACTGTATTCTATAATAATTTTATTTTTCTTCTTAATTTCTTGATAGTTTACTATTTATTACATTCATAATTTTTTAATGCTGTTTCCCTAATTCATAGATGATAGATGATAGAAGGATTGAAGATGGAAAGATTGAAGAAAGCTGGACAGATTGATAGTTGATGGATGTATAGATAGATGGACAAATAGATGATTGACAAATGGACTGACATATGATATATGGAAGGATAGATAGATGATATAAAGATGGATGGATAGATAATAGATGGAAGGATGGATAGATGATAGACAGATGGAGGGATAGATAAATAATAGAGAGATGGATGGACAGATAATAGATGGAGGGATAGACAGACAGATGAATAGATGACCGAATGGATGAATAGACAGATGGGTGGACAGATATTAGTGGGAGGGATAAATAGATGATAGACAGATGGATGGACAGACAATAGACGGAGGGATATAGAGATGATAGACAGATGGATGGACAGATAAGATTTGGAAGGATTGATGGATGAGACATGGATGGACAGACAATAGATGGAGGGATAGATAGATGATAGACAGATGATGGACGGAGGGCTAATTACATGATAGACCGATGGATAGATTAAAGAAGGACAGATGATGGATGAGGGATAGATAGATAAGAGATGGATAGACAGATCATAGACAGAGGGATAGATAGATTATAGACAGATGGATGGATAGATGATGGACAGATGGATTATTATTGCTGTTGTTGTTTTGGGAGGGGGATTACAGAAAAAAAAAGGAAAATATTTCAACTTGAATCTTGAGAAAAGTTTTTAACGGAAATTCTGCCATTGACCATCTTTCTTTATTATTATTATTATTATTATTATTATTATTATTCATGGTCACTATATGTATGGATTTATCAAGATCTTTCAAAAGTCTCCTTGCTGCAGAAGAATAAAGGAAGTCGATTTATTAATGACATGAGCGTTGTGCTTTTGCATTATCTGTAAAGCATAAATGAGCAAATACACCAATGACAACACACACACACACAGAGTCTCTTCAGGTATTGAATATGATGATAACCTGCCTGTGGGTTACAGGGGCTCCGGAGTGGTGTAAATCCTCTTCAGGTGGACTGTTGTTGTGCGTCTGTGTCCCTGCTGGCCTCTACACAGACTCCTGACGAGGAGGATCCAGTAATAGACTGATCTGCAGCATGGCCGTCCATCAGACTCACTGGCTACAGCCTTCTTTTTTCATTCTTTTCTATAGGGCAGACTGAGGCAGTCACGACCTAATAAAATCCTCAAATAGATGCATAATTACATTCAATTATTTTCTAAAAGTACCATTACCAATCACTCTTTTTTTTAATTTCTATGAGTAAAATTATATAAGCACTTATATTGCTCTTAACTCTCACCCGGCACTCTTTTGCATTGTTTGGTTCTCTGTACCTGTGTTTTCTTAATTTTCTTTTTTTTAATTGTTTGTTTGTTCTAAACTCTTGCTTTTTGTGTTTTATTGTTCTGAAACACTTGTTTTTGTTTGTTTGTTTGCTTGCTTGTTTTTGTTTAGGTTGTTTGTTTCTTGTTCTGTTGTTATAGCCCATGGTTCTGTTGTTGTTTTAGTTTTTTCTAAAGCGTTGGTTTTTGTGTTTTTTGTTCCATTTCTCTAAACCTGTTTCTTTTTTTCTGTTGTTATATCCAAGTGTTGCTCTTGTTTTTTTGTCCATATATGTGGGTTTCATTGTTCTAAAACTCTTTATTTATTTTTTGTTGTTGGTGGTGTTTTTCTTTGTATTGATCTAAACCTATTTTGTGGGTTTGGTCCCTGAGTGTTTTTTTTTTTTTTTTTTGTCTAAACCTGTAGTTTTGCTTTGTTCTGTTATTTTACACCTGTGTTTTTGTAGTTTGTTTTGTTGATTTAAAATGGATTTGTTTTGTTTTCTCAACCTGTGGTTTTGTTGTTGTTTGTTTTGTACTGTTGTTCTAAAACTGTTTTTGTTGTTGTTAGATTTTTTCCTAACCCAGTGTTTTTGTTCTTTTGTTCAAAGACCATGATTTTGATGTTTGCTTTAAGTACAAGGAGTACAATATATATATATATATATATATATATATATATATATATATATATATATATATATATATATATATATATATATATATTTAAAAAAATACAATCTATAAACAAAAGAAATTGCAGTTAATCATGTTCCCTGATCTGTACATAAATTCTGAATTTTCTGAAGGATATGAAGAGACGTAAAATTTATAAAGAAAGACGTGAATTTTGTACAAAGGCAAAATATTTTGTGGGTGAATTATTGCTTCAAATTTCAGTCTGTTATTCACACTAACTATATGGCTTCAGGAAACTTGGAAACAGTGCATGAGTTTGGATTACTTTCATGGTACATTTTATGTAACTTTTAGAGCTTGACAGCCTCTTGACAGCCGCTAAACATCTCCTTTTGTGTTCCATGGAAGAAATTTGAATGGATTCTGAGTGACATGAGGGTGTGTAAATGATGACAGAATTTTAATTTGTAATTTTGCTCAATCAGAAAGACTGACAGTGTAAGCCTTAAGCTAACATGCACCAGGCGTAATTGTTCTCCACAGCTTATTTTCATTGGAGCTAAGGTTAGTTCAAGCTTTAATAACATTAACTGCTGTTTGAGGACTGTGTGACTCTAGAGTTTGAGTAAAGGAAAGATTTGGCTGTAGAGCAGCAGTTTTGAATCGTACTAGCAGGAAGCCAAAGCACATCATGTAGCAGCACTGGACAGACCCGCTCTCACTCAGCAGATGGTGGGGTTCGGTCCGGTTCAGCTGACGCAGTAATTGTTTACTGGAGGAGAGATCAGCTTCAGGAAACTGCTATCAGATAAATAGATTCCTGAAACACACGACATGAGCAGATCTGCTTTCAGTCAGAATAATGTTCTAATTACATTAATGCTGGGAAGGTGTGGAATAGTGCGTCTACAGTTTTGCTTGTGTCGAGAATGTTTTTCAGTATTACTGTATAATAGTATTTGCATTGCTTGATAGTTGTGACATCTTCTTTGTAGTTCATCTTTGTGTTTTGTCCTGTCTTGTTTTGTTTTGTTTTAGCCACCTTATAAATGATACAACTGTTTTTCTGGCTTTAAAGGTTTTGGACCCACTTTATATTAAGTGGCCTTAACTACTATGTACTTACATTTTAATTAATAATTTAGTACAATGTACTTATTGTGTACATACATGTTTTTACATTGTACTTATATTTATAAAAAAACGACATGTAATTACATCTGTATTTAATTTCTGTAATTACATTTATAATTACACTGTTGACCCATACTTTACACCTTAACCCACCCTTAAACTTACCCATACCTCCAACCCTCTCCCTAACCTTACCCCATCCCACCTCAATAGCAACAAAAGTGTTTTACAATACAATATGAACACAATAAGTACATTGTACTTATTTTCTTATGTAAGTACATAGTAGTTAAGGCCACCTAATATAAAGTGGGACCAAGGTTTTTAATAAAAAATTTTTAGTAGGGCTATTAATTAATTTATTTGTATTAATTTATCCATTAAGTACAGTGATAAAAACACATAAATATAAAGATGTAAAAAAGGTCAATAATAAAATAAAGTAAATAAACAATTAATCACAATTAATCATCCCCCCGATCTGTGCATTAAAAAAAAACACTATTCTATGTAAATAAAAAGCATATTTTTGACAATATTTTCAATGTAGTAAAAGTACTAATAGTAATAATCGCAACAACGTTTATCTTTATAAAGCACTTTATAAAGCACTTCCAAAGCTCAAAGTAAATTATACAAAAATAACATATATTAACAAAATATTACATTGAAATGTTTATAATACGCAAGTCAATTTGATTATCATAGCATGTGTATAATTTGACATCCTTAATGCTTTGTGACATAACAAAACTGTGTAGAATATGCATCTGTAAACATTAATTTATCCTTTAATTCTCCTTGTCTTGTAGGTTTTATATTAAGTATTATTTACATACTGTACAATTATAAACATGTATCTGTATTATGCTGGCCATTGGCCACTCATGTTTTCTAGATATTGTTATCAGCCATTGAACAACCCCTTTATTACATTAAACATAAATATCTAAATCTAAATAAACTCTTTTTTTACTCAACATTTGAATAATACTTTTTAATATGTTTTGTCATTAATGATATAAATACAAGCATCTGTGTTAAAAAGTCCCGAAAATCCCATTCACATACTGTATGCAGTGGAAGTCATTTGGTTTTGTGGAAGTATGTGGAGTATTGTGCTGGAGGCAGTGGACTCCGTCCAAATTCTGCAGAGAGATTCTCTCAGCGTAATGCTGCATTGCACAAACACAATGATATAAGCTACAAATTGATACCAGGTGCATCTTGACTTTCAACCTCCCAAAGCAGCAGTCAATCAAAGCGCTTCTGACTTCATGCTTTTACTCAAAGTGGGGATTTTTGGTCCTTCTCAATAAAACTACAGCATGTTTTCCCAACAAACAATGTTATTTATGACAGACTTTGTTGGGTTTCCTGATACTGTGGAATAAAAAAAATCAGTCCAGATATTTCAGAAATGATTTCCAACTCCCATGAAGCATTTCGATTGACGCAATTGGTCCCTCCTCTTATAACTCTTATTGAAGGATATTCGGAAATCTATATGGAAAAAGGCACCTAAAAGGGTGTTTATTCTATAGAGACCCTATTTCATGATCCAAACAGCTGAAATACCTCACATTACAGAAGCAAAGTAGGTTAGAACATCTATTTATCAATTGTTTTTTAAACTATTGAAGTATTTCACTAATTGTGCTCTGTTCCCCAATATCCAGCTTTGCCCTGACAGGCAGGATAAAGGTGCTGTAGCTACAATACAGGATACTTCCTTTTTACCGTTTTAATCATAACTCTTCCCAGCTGAATAAATAAGGGCCTAATTAATGAGCACCTTTAAATTAAAGCAGGAAAAATGAGCTGCCACACTTGATTTGAGTCCCATTACAGTTTTACCCATTAAGCGCTTTGCTTCTCAGACAAACGCGGGACTTCATCAAGTTTAATCCATGCACGACTGAACATAAGAAAATGCCTAACAGTGCACTTCCAACCTTGCATGTCACTCTCTATTATCTAACAGCCTTTGGATGAAGTGCTCAAGCACTCGGGGAGCGTTTTATGACTATATTATGTGTTTTAAGCTAAACTCTGGACTAAGCCAAAATGTGGGTTGTAATAAAAAACCTCTAAAACGTTGTTCTATTTATTTTTCAAAGAGACTGATAACTGTACTAATCACTTGAGAGTTAAATAATAATGTATAAAAAATAATAAGAATAATAAAATTAAATAGACTGCACAGCAATTTTAACATAACTGTTAAACCACTTGGACAGATATAATAGATACGATATACTGACAATGATGTGATGAAGAATGAATCGACAGTAAAAACTAAATACATTGATATTTAAATAAACTTTTTAAATAAACGGAATATATTATATGTTATTCTGTGCCTTTGGGCATCAGTCAGAGCTGCTGAAAGCCAGTTTTCCTAAAATTCCCTCTGGAGGCCATTGGGAGCACACGGGACGTCCCGCTCATGGTGTGGAAGGTCACATCTCCACACTCCAGTTTGTTTGGCAACCAACCGCTCTTACATGTTTTTGTGGGAGCTGTATCACCCCTGTATCACCCTGTATCTTCCCTGTTAAGATTTCGTCTGATGTATAGAGTCTTCCAAATCTACGGCGCAACAGGATTAGCCGAAGGCTGTCTGTAAACCATTTCCTGAATAACATGTTTCATATCAAAATATTATTCCTTTCGTAGAGTTATTCATCGATTTGAATCAGGAAGCCAACCCTTTTTTTCTTCAGCTCATTTTTCACGGGAGGTAAGTGAGATTTTTTTTTTTCTTTTTAGGAAACATTGCTTCCTCTTGGGTTTCACGTTGCTGTAGTTTCAACCTTTCAACTTCCTATGATGACACCAATAAATTAAGCAAACAGAGAGGAGTTTGTGAACTAGGCCTTTGTTATTGTTGTATCCAAAATTTCAGTTAGCTCTCATGTCCTCCTCTTGTTTGCATTAAAGGCAGTATTTTACCACCTGGGGTGATATTTCATTTCCCAACTGTGCAACCAGAAGAAAGTTCACTAACCTTATTTGGTGTTCAAATCTTGTACCGCGTTTAGGCTTATTTTTGCCCTCATATTCTTATTTTCAGATTCACCCCAGGGTTCCAGCATGGTCCTGAAGGACTAGTTCCTGTTGGCCTGATATGTTAACTTTCAAGCTGTTCTCTTCCTGTTCTTCTGTCTGTGACTGAAATCTAACCATATAACAGACGTTAAACAGAATTAAATCATTATAATGTCAAATATACATAAGCATTCTTAAACAACATTATTTAAATTAAAAAAAATAATAATAATCTAGAAGTAATGTAACTAGAGAAGCTTTAAGTTGTCGGCATATATACAAACATCACTCTTCGCTATAGAAGCATTCAGAAAACATTCTCATATTAATTCATTTGACTTTATTTTTGATTTTGCGTTTGTAATTTTTGAGGATTAGTTTGAATAATCTGTTCCTCAGGTTTGCCAACAGACACCGAACCTCCAGCTGTGGGGAAATTTCACACCACAGAATATCTGTTAGCAGGTAGACAAGCCAGGGAATAATTTATCCCAGATTTTACAAGCAGAACAATGCTAGAGTCAGAGTCATTGCTTATTAAGAGAGACACCAATTAAAATGGGCTCATCTGTTTATTAACTTGTTAGTCATTTTTTTTTTTTTTTCCATTTCGAACCAATATTCTAGAAAAAAAGCACTTGAAGGGCAACACGCTTGGATTTGACTGGTATTCAGAATGAAATACACCATACAGGAATAATTCACTCAAAAAGGAAAATTAGCTGAAATGTGCTCATCCTCAGCACATCAAAGATGCAGATGAGTTTGTTTCTTCATCAGATTTGGAGAAATGTGGCACTACATCACTTGCTCACCAATGGATGTGAATGGGTGCCGTCAGAATGAGAGTCCAAGCATCTGATAAAAACCTCACAGTAATCCACACCACTCCAGTCCATCAGTTACCGTCTTAAGAAAAGAAAAGCTGTGTTTGTAAGAAACAAATCCAACATTAAGACATTTTAAGTTAAAACCGTTGCTTTTGGCCAAAATATGACTCCATAATACATTTTATTGATTCCTTATTGAGTCAGGAGAGAAATATGCACAGATCGAGAACCGTTTACAAGTAAACAAAGTCCAAAACAGCTCTAAACTAATATGTGGGTGGATTTTGATGAAAAAGGACAACAGAAGATGAACTTTTACAGTGGAGGAGTGGTAGATTATGGAGTTGTATTTTGGCCAAAAGTGATGGGTTAAAGTTAAAACTCAAATGGATTTGTTTCTTCTCATTGGCTTTTCAAGACATTAATTGATGGACTAGAGTGGTGTGGGTTACTTGTATTGTGATGTTTTTAACAACTGTTTGGACTCTCATTTTGATGGCACCCATTCACCGCAGAGGATCTATTGGTGAGTAAGTGATTTAATGCTACATTTCTCCAAATCTGATGAAAAAACTAACTAATCTACATCTTGGATGGCCCGAGGGTGAACACATTCTCAGCAAATTTTCATTTTCGACTATTCCTTGAGCACTTATTCCCAAGAAGAAGGGAAGTGGTTTTACGTCCAAAAAAAATGACACTTGACCTAGGAAAATATTCAGAACAAGATATTTTCTCAATGTGACCATGACTAAACCAAATCATGAAGCGGGAAATGAGTCAAGGTCTCTAAATTGGACAATCCTCCAATGTTAAAGACAGAGTGCACACTCTCAAGGACACGCAGCCGCAAGCGTTCATTGTAGTTTTAGTTAACAATGGTGTCGTGAGAAAGGCAATAAAAGGAACACACATAGGAAATCTTGTTATAGATTTTAGGCCCACTAATGATTAATGGCTTTTCAACAAGTTTTATGCATTTGTGTAAAAAAATTTGTGGAATGGGTTTAAATAAGATCAAATTAGTCAACCTATGGAGAATATTGAAGTACTAGCTAAAACGTGATCAAATTTGCCAAAATATTTAGTCAAAAAGCACTCTTAAGTTCAACTAACAGCATTTAATGAAAATGTCTTTAAATATGTGATTTGATTAAGTGTCCAAAAGCAGTATATTCTTTTAAAGTATATTATTTACTCTTATTAAAACTATGCTAAGGTGGACTTGTTTGTGTACCCAGCTTGGCCTCTAAAGATCACTCCAGCTCATTACTGGATTCAAGCATTGGGATATCCATTACCTGTTTGAATTGTCGCTCGACGCATTCAAGCTACGGTATCCATATGACCCGCTTACATTGGAGCGGATGGAGGGCTTTACAAAAATTAACGACCAGGAAGAAATTAGCAGAAGAGCCCAAGGGATGAAATCATCTCCAAATAAAACACTGGCCGCGGTGCAGCGCTATTGATCTATTACATTCAGTTTGACCTCCAGCCTCACAGTCATTTTCCCTTCCGCTAAGATAGTCCTGTAATCTCCAGGGTAAGTGGCGGGAATCGGGATTTGGGGTGTGCGTGTGTAGTGGTCGACTTAATGAAGGCCCTGAAGAGACACGGGACTTTCATCACCTTTCAGATGTGCAGCTGAAGTTCAGGTCAGTTTCTTTGTCTGGCTGCATTAGGAAGTTACTCATGCTGCGTCCGGTATTTATAACAAGAATGAAATATCAGAAACGAGAGAGAGAGAGAGAGAGAGAGAGAGAGAGAGTGTCTGACTGGAAAGGATATGGAGTGAAATGCTTTGTGCTTTTGTTGATATTTTTAGTCAAACTTGTTGTTTTTGAATGCAATTCCACTTTTATTATTATCCGTGACTCATAAAGCCTTTTTTAAAGTGTACCCTTCTGAATGTTCCTTAAACACTTTTTGTTTCATAGACAGTGTGGTTTCTTGCTCCCAGGACTTGAGACTTGACCGTCCTTTTGGGTGAACCAGATGTGCCCTACATAAACACATGACCTAGACTAGCAACAGGCTGCTAACAATAGGAAACTGTCGAATTATATGGTCTCCTACGGTCTGAGCCCACATTATAGCGGTTTAACAAAGCCACAACATCTTAGCATGGAAAGATCTGGATCCGAAAACCAGCTTAGTCAACGTCATTGAGACAAATTTATGTTCTCATACTTATCGACTTCAGAACAACATGCAATTACAATGTGTTTAACACATGGGCCTTTCAAATCAAATACTGAGATTCTTGTAAAAGAGACAAGACTTGGATTTAGATGAAAGTTTTAGTTCATTAATCCATCTGAATGTGACTAATCCATGACTGTGCTGAATCACATAAAAAGGATTGTTGACTTTTAGCTATGGGTACCACAGTCTAAGTTTTCAGACACATGATAGCACATTATTTTTCAAGCCAATGGGGTTTCAGCGGCGCAGTGAAAGGTGAGAGCGCAATTAGGTGACTGAAGCCAGAAACATCTGAATATGAAACACATGACCTAACGTGGCTTTGGAGAGATACATTTAGCAAGTGTAAAATATTATGAATGTGTGGTAAGTTATGGCAGACTCTTTTGTATTGGTTGCACCTGGAATCAGACGGTTTGCCATCATGTTTGGTTTTGCACCACCAGCGGAGGCCATCAATCTGTGTCCAACACGGCCTATGAGCTGGCTCTGAAAACCATTAACACAATAAAACTAGATGACTGAAAAGGACTTTTAGACCTTTACTCTACATTTCCTGGGATATGGGCAAACCACTTATAGAGAGAATAAAATTTCCTAATGTACACTGAAAAATGGCATGCATGTTACGTTGGGTTAAAGAATGATGTGATAAAAATGAATTGTCTAAATTCAGGAAATAGGTTATAAGTGCAGATGAAATATATTTTAACGATTTTCCCAAAACCAATGCTGTGCCAATGGACATAAAGGTTTTCATACTTTCTCGGATTGACATCCCGTGGTAACTAGGATTTACACAAGCTCCAGTCTGGATGCAGAACACCTGAGAAGAGATGATGCTGACCCTCAGAGGACCTCAGATGATGCTAACCTTGAATCAACAAACAGAACTAACAAATGTTTCTATTAGTTCGATTGCATCATATAATAATTGCTGTTAATAGTGTTCATAGTCTGTTTGTTTACGTCTTTAATTGATATTCGTACATTTCTGTCATATGCACATTAACTGACCACTGATAAGCTACTAATAAATATTGTAGAAACTTCATTTTCTGTAAATGTGCTTGGCAGAAAAATGACCAAAGGGATATTTTACAATGAACATGTTTGAGTATTTTAATGATTAAATAATATTAAAATATATATATAATATCAAGGCTTTTAAAGTGAATTAATATTGTAGAAAAGGTGACTAGACTTAAATGTTAAAGGTTTAAGGAATGTTAGGGGAATGTTGTCTATACTATCATGCATAACCTACAACTATTGTTCTATTTCCAGGTTGGCAAAAAAAGACCATCTAAGCTCTCTTCTGGGAATGGTCTGAGAACAAAAAAAGAGTAACATTTCCAGAATGTTCCGTGAACCAAAATTTGTTATTTTGGAAGGTGCTGGAGGATGCAGTGATGGAAAAGGTACATGCTGTCCTCTGAGGATCTGCTGGCCCTGTAGGCGTACTGAGCTGGGTAAATGTTTGCACAATTTCTGCACCACATACCCCCCACTTTCAGCCCATATCCCTGCCAGCTGATGTGTTTCCTACCTCTGCTGGCTCACATTAAAAGTAGATCTCAGATGCAAGCTATAATTTGTGTAATTGTAGCACCCGATATTGATTTGGGCAGGTAAAGGTGCTTTTTCACCCCACACTAAGAAAGTCTGATCAGATCATTTACAGATGAGGGAATCCAAATTTAGAAGACCAAACTTACACTTCAGAGGAAAACCACTTATATTGCATTACTCACCATTTTAACTGAGTAAATGGTTTCATACCTTTCACTTTTGATAAGATTTTGAGTGAAATTATTATTAAACGTTTTATGATCTTGTAGCTTTACAGATTCAATCTCTGGAATTTATCACTAATATTGAAAGGTAATTTTAAAATGTTCAATAACACTTAAAAATAACATGTCTAAAGGCCGTCTTCAAACAATAAAACCTAGAGATTACTGAAGATTGCAAGGAAATATCACCATAATCTAATTAATATTAATGAGTGTAATTAATGCTTGCTCACAGTATTTCTATAAAGGTAGCCACAGGTTCCCACTTTTGTCCTTATTTGGATAACTATGATGTTGTTGAAGCAGCAACAAAATACGATTTGCAGCTTTTTGTCTTTCGTCCCATTCTCAGTACTGGGCTCTGACATCGCTTGTTGAAAACAGATCAGTGAGCCGTTAGCGGCTGTGCTGCTTCAATTGCCGTTGCTTGTGCTGGAATATCTTCAAGCGTGACTAGAATGATTGAATTACAGTTTTCTGACAGATTAAAGGGTCTGCAGTGATAAGAGTCTCCAACTCATAAAACAATGTCCATGAAAAATATATTTTTATCATAGCAACATATTATTTGGTTTTTGTATGAACACACTCCCCCGCTTTATGCAAGTCCACAATACCATTGTTTCACTGCAAGGAGAATCCTAAATGGGTTAAATAATTTAATGCTAATCTTCATTTTAGTTAGCTATTCCCTGCTGTTTACAGTAGGCTATGAATAGTTCCCTGCTGAAAATAAAACAGCATATGCTGATAAGGTAATATTTTGACACTGGGATGCTGGTTTATAGTGGTCTTTTGCTGGTTTGTGCTGGTTTATGCTGGTCTTTTGCTGGATTATGCACGTCCCTTGCTGGTTTATGCTGGTCCTTTTGCTGGTTTATGCTGGTACTTTGCTGGTTTATGCTGGCCCTTTGTTGGTTTATGCTGGTTCTTTGCTGGTTTCTGCTGGTCCTTTGCTGGTTTGTGCTGGCCCTTTGTTGGTTTATGGTGGTTCTTTGCTGGTTTCTGCTGGTCCCTTGCTGGTTTGTACTGGTCCTTTGCTGGTTTTTTCTGGTGGTTTGCTGGTTTGTGCTGGTCCTTTGCTGGTTTGTGCTGGTCCTTTGCTGGTTTGTGCTGGTCTTTTGCTGGTTTGTGCTGGTCCCTTGCTGGTTTGTGCTGGTCCTTTGTTGGTTTATGCTGGTTCTTTGCTGGTTTCTGCTGGTCCCTTGCTGGTTTGTACTGGTCCTTTGCTGGTTTGTTCTGGTCCTTTGCTGGTTTGTGCTGGTCCTTTGCTGGTTTGTACTGGTCCTTTGCTGGTTTGTGCTGGTCCCTTGCTGGTTTGTGCTGGTCCTTTGCTGGTTTGTACTGGTCCTTTGCTGGTTTGTGCTGGTCCTTTGCTGGTTTGTGCTGGTCCCTTGCTGGTTTGTGCTGGTCCCCTGCTGGTTTGTGCTGGTCCTTTACTGGTTTGTGCTGGTCCTTTGCTGGTTTGTGCTGGTCCTTTGCTGGTTTGTGCTGGTCCTTTGCTGGTTTGTGCTGGTCCTTTGCTGGTTTGTACTGGTCCTTTGCTGGTTTGTGCTGGTCCTTTGCTGGATTGTGCTGGTCCTTTGCTGGTCCTTTGCTGGTTTGTGCTGGTCCTTTGCTGGTTTGTGCTGGTCCTTTGCTGGTTTGTACTGGTCCTTTGCTGGTTTGTGCTGGTCCCTTGCTGGTTTATGCTGGTCCTTTGCTGGTTTATGCTGGTCCTTTAACAGCACTAGTGATTAGTTTCTATGTTTACTGAAATGACACACCATACATAATGAATTGTTTATAATACACACATAGTAAATATATTTAGCAATGGAGTTAAAATTCCATTACTACTCATCGTTCTAATTATAAACAATGATGTATATTCAGTAGTTTAATATTGCACCCTCGTTTTTCATTTGTCATTTGCTGTGCTTCATTGGTTGAATATCAATACTTTGTTTTTTTATCATTTTCATACGAAGCTTTAATACAAATCAACATTTTTTATATAATAATTCATCTCAAAGCTGTGTTGGTTCATGTGGGGGGGGGTTAACTCCCCTGAAGAAAATGACTTTGAAATACTCCCCGATCTAAGACCAATTTTGTCCTTGTCTTTCCATTGTAGGGGCCTACAAACCATTTTACAAGAACATAAAGAACACATTTACTACCATATATTTGACGTTTGATTAATTGCGGGGCACTTAGGAAGAAAGTAACTTGCATTTTATTGAAAATAACTCCATCACGACTTCATGGGCGGCAGGCATTGTGGAGTCAACAGCATATGACCTATGTTGAGTGGGTTAGATAGTAAAAGATAAAAGACATAAGCCCATCTAACCTTGCCAAGACACAACATAACTCTGGGGAAGTAATAATACCAACTGGTGCTTGTAGCTTCAATGTAGTCAGGCAACTGGAAACAGATGCTATGAGCACATCATTATCATTTTACTGGGAAAAATCTAAACAAAAGCCACATTCCAAGGAATCTTCAGTCATGCAGGTCTGGCCTTTGAATTGTCTTAGTTTCTTTTATTAAAAGTATTAATAAAACAAATCTTTGCATCTGACATCACTTGCCTCCAGATTGCAGCCTTTCTTCTCTAAAATGGCCTTTGTTATGCTTGATAAATGCAGTGTTCATGTTCTTCTGTCCTTTAATGCTGTAAGACATGAGTTTTAGCTTTTTCTTCATGCTGATGTGGTGTCTGACCAGAGGGTTTGTGGGATCTTCACAAACAACCACCGACCCATCCTGCACCCGTTACAACATCCTGTCTTCTCTTTGAAAGTTAAGTATTTCACTGAATGTGCAAATATAATATCATCCATCTGCCATGCACATATAAAATCATGCATGCACAGCTATCTATACACTTAAGCATGTATTCTGTAAGCACACTGTATTAAGGGAACATATTGGGTTACTTAAAACTTAATGTCAGTGGACAGAATTTATGGCATGCGGTAAGGGACATATCGAAAAGCACAAGAATTATATTGGTTACCAAATATTCTTCCTCCTAAAAATTATTTTAATAAAGAATGATACAGCATAGTAACCAGAAACAGAACAACCACATGTATTTTAATGTATACTTCTAATGTTTACTTCTGAAATATAAAAAAAAAAATTAGAACATGTTTTTTCACCAGCTGACTGAATAAACAAATCAAATAATACAAAACTAATAATTAGTATTTTTGTTGTTGTTGTTGTTGTTGCAAATTTTTGAATTTTTTTTGCAAAAGTACAATTTGTTTTACTGTACTTAGGGAGCAACCCTGCATATAACATGTCAAAGAATTAAGCAGTATTTTATTTTACTTGTTTACCAAAATAAATCTGCAGTGCAGTTAGACAAAATATTGTAGTAAATATACATTGTCTGAAAACATTGTCATACTAAAATAGGGTGACCACCCATCCCGCGTAGCACGTGCGCGCACAGCGTTTGAAGCCCAATTCATACGTCCGACAAATTGAGACTGTGTCACGCATAATCAATGCTTGCTCAAAAAAAAGTTGGTCGCTCATCTATATCTGAAGTCACCAACCCGTCGATCTCGGTCGACAAGTCGATCTTGGAAGCATTTTAAGTCGATCGCAAAGATTTTTCAAAATCTGAGAAAAAAAGGTGCGAGCCTCCGGTGACTGGAAACACATGAGACATTTATACTTAACGCAACTGTTTTAGACTGAAAACCAGACCATACAACTGATTTAGACGCAGGTGCCGGTGTGATGAGATATGCTAATATACTAATATGCGTCTGCTCGGGCATGATTGTTTTAGGCCTGTAATTGATTGATTATTGAGGTAATAGGGATGGCACTGAAAAACCCAAACCGTTTCTGTTGATGCATGCGCATTCTGGCTTCCCAGACATTACAAAAACATGAGAGAAAAAAAAACCCCTGGACAAATCATTCACTCTTGTTCAACGCGAATGCTGTATATGAGCAGTACTTTATTCTTAAAGTGAATAAATTGTAGGTAGTGTCCCACATTGTAATAAAAAAATAAATAAATAAAAAATAAAGGTGAACATTGTCCCTCAGAAACATACCCCTTGTCCCCCCTTGGGCTTATTAGCAAGGTGGTCACCCTATACTAAAAACAGGTTTGATTGCAATGTTTAAAAAATCTATCAGAAAAGGTGACTGGGGGGTGAATAAAGGCCTCCTGTAGTGTATACATTTTAATAAACAGTAATCTCTGGCTTCCGCGAACTGTAATGTGAGGGTTCACAATTGAACAATGTTCCGGTGGATGACATAAGACTTACAGTATGTGTAGCACATGCACCGTGATCCATACAAAATTTTAAATATAGATTTTTGTCTTACAATAGCACATCGATACACTTCAGGAGGACTTTAGTCACCTCCTGGAGCTGTGTGAGGCACTGTTCATTATGGATGGATATGCTTTATTGGACTTCTTTTGGACTGTTGGACAAAAACACCCACCCACTGCCATTGTAAAGCTTAGAAGAGCCAGTATGTTTTGTTGTTGTTGTTGTTTTTAATTATTATTATTATTAAAACTCAGATTATATTCATCTGAAAGAACAAAGTTATTAACACCTACTGTAGGATGGCTTGAGGATGAGAAAATAATTGGGTAATTTTCATTTTTGGGTGAACTAACCCTTTAACTTCATCCAAAGCTTAAAAAGCCAATATTCATAAGTTTCTTTGTCAAATTGTCAAATTTCACACTTTCAGGCTTAAAATAAATCAGAATAGGAGTCTTCAATAGTTGGCTTGTCCAATTATTATTTGATCATAAATCGATCATGGTTTGATGGATGGATGTATGGATGGATAGATTGATGAGTGGATGAATGGATTGATGGGTGCATGGATGGATGAATGGGTGGAATAATGGATGGATGGTGGATAGATGGGTGGATTTATGGATGGTTGGATTGATGGATGGATGGGTGGATTGATGGTTGGATTGATGGATGGATGGATGGATTGATGGTTGGATTGATGGATGGATGGGTGGATGGATGGGTGGATTGATGGTTGGATTGATGGATGGATGGGTGGATGGATGGATGGATGGGTGGATGGGTGGATTGATGGTTGGATAGGTGAATGGATGAGACAGTATCTGCATGTAAGGCAGGCCTAAAATTCAGCACTCAGTATTATACAATATCTAACAGGGTGTCCTTGCTTTGCTTCCCAATCCACCAAATAGCCATTGTCAAGAACGATCCACTAAAGCCCAGTTCATTCAAAATTCCGGCACCTGTCAGTTTTAACAGATTGATTTTTAAAAGATTAAATCGTATTATTTTTTTATTCAAAAGTATACTTAATATGCACTAAAATGTTGCAGGGTTGTCTGCTTTCAAAGTTAATCAATAACAGTAGCAGTTGGCGGCACAATGTCGGCTCTACATGCTCAATCCTACAGCTCATTATTGTTACAGCTGCAGCTGTCCGAAACATTTTATGATTGAAGATAAAAACTTTATATGCTTTATGCCTAAAAATCCAGGCTCAACAAGTATAACCCCAGCTGTCGGTGTGTCATGGTGGCCTGTTCCCAAAGCGCCAGGGGTGCCCATGTCTCTCATTTTTTACGTCTGAGCTACTGTGCAGATCACCCATCATCCTCCCTCTAGATGAAAGGACACAACAAAGAGCCGAGACACTGCAAATATTAGTCTACAAGATCAGGTTTCTGTGGAGTTATGGTTGGTCGTTGTGTTTGGTGGTGGGAATCTACTAAGCCAGCTCTTGACAGACGTCCAGGATGCACACCGATGACATCACTGCTGTTCACTCGCTCGCCAAAGAAAACGGGTCACCCGGGCGGATGGAGCCACGGGCAGAAGTCTCTGGAGCTGACAGCAGTCTGGACCCTGTCCCATATAAACACTTTCCCCAGGATCCCAGAGCAGGAATGTGGTGATATCACCCGACTAGAAATCTTTACAAGCCTTTGGGACAAATGGTATCCATCATAACCAAAAATGCATGGATGGTTTATGACTTCGGTTGCACCGTTTTATAAGTCCATGTATTACAGCCACCCATTTAGCACATATCGGCATCTCAGACCATCATCCGCTGTTTCATCACTTTAAAATTAGCTGGCGGATGCAGAAATTCCTCGGAAGTAAATATGCTGTTAGACCATTACTCATTGACCTAAATACTGTAAATCAGTGGTACTCAAACTGGTTTTTCTTCAGGATCAAAGTTGATGTTTTGTTGGAAATCAAGTAGCAACCCAATCCAGTTATTCAACAATTATTGTATAAAACTAAGCAAAAATAATTGTCGTTCCAAAGACTTTCTGTCTTCTGCAGAACAAAACAGAAGATTCCTTTTTGAAGAATGTTTTCCCCTTACAATGAAAGTCAGTGGGGTCCAAATCAACAAAACATTGGAGCCTATTGACTTACAATGTATGGAGGAGAAAAAAAAACGCTGAGATATTTTACAAAATATCTTTCTTTTGTGTTCGACAGCAGAGATTTTCATACAGCTTTGGATCAACATATAAATAAAATTATGACAGGATTTAAATTTATATTAATTATTATTATTACTTTTTTATCCATTATAATGTTAATATTAAATTAATATTCATATTAAACAGAGAATTAATTAACCTTTTAAAAAATAACACTTTATCACACTTTCTTTTTTTAAAGAGTGCTTATTATGAAAAATAATATACTTAAAAGTAAAATATATTTAAATGTAAACTTAAAATAATGATTTGCATGTTTATTGCAATTAAGTAAAATGTATTATAGTGTAAAGTGATACTGAATTCAATTCACTAAACTTTTTGACCCATCTTTATATGTTATTTTGGATATTTTAAACATACACATTTGTGATGAAAGAGTTGCCGTTTAGAACATAAAACCATATATAAACATTTAATACATAGATTAGCACACTTATCTTTAATCAAGTACTTTACTTTAGTATGTTAGTCAACACACAAATAAGTGTATTTATTTTAAGCTCAGCAAAATATTATTAAAACTATTTTTCCTGCACTTTAAAGTAAAATTTAGTTTGGCATAATTACAAACAAAATATATGTAATAGTCACACAAGTGTCTCTCTTCGAGTACATTTAAGTGTCCTTATTTAATATTATTTTAACTGTAAATAGACTTTAATGATTTAAAGTATACTACAAATGCACATTCAATAAATTTAAGTACATATGAATGTCATAAACTGCATAAGTCCGAGTAATACAGTATGTAAAATTATTAATATGACTTTCTAGTTTCTAGTTGTGTTTAGTTTGAGTATTTGGTTTACGTTTGCTAAACGTTTCTTAAATTTCAATGGTTTTGGCCAATAATTCACCACACTGTGGTTGGAACAGACCATGTTTATCCTTGCTGCAAGTGAGACTGTATTTAATATAATGTGGGTTGTATTTTACCTTGTTTAGTTCTGTCCATGGTTTTGGAGAATGAAGGCATGTCACGAAACCTGTCCATTTTAGCATCTGTCTAATACAACTAGCTTCTAGCCATCGACAGATTAAAAAAGCGCCAAATTTTGGATGCATAGCCAACAATATATACTGAAAGCATGTTTTCTTCCCTTTTAAACCCTGGTAAGTTTATTTATATTGTTATGCTTTACAGTTACATGATTCCTTGCAATTTAGCATTTTATATTTGACAGCAATATCTGAAGAAACCGGGAGAAATATAGTCCAAGTGTTTGCTCATGGAAGGCAAAAACAGGCTTCAGAAACCTGTCAGACTTCCCTGTAGAAATACTCAAAAAGTTCCTTGCCTTTTCTGAGTGCTCTGAAAAGGTGACAGCTCGTTTTATGTCCAAGACAAACACAGAGGTTCTTTCCAGTATTCTGTGTTCAAATCCGATGAAAGGTGCTGTATTTTGGTGGAGTGGAAGCACACAACACAGAGGGCCTATTAACTCTTACAAACGACTGAGGGGAGATCTGTGAAACTGAACAGACTGTAAAATACACACTGCTATCGGCACATGTTCAGAGACATCGCTTTGACTGACTAGACTATAACCTCCAGTGGCTCTCAACTGGTCTGTCATGACTCTTAAATGGGTTTCTGGTCTGTTCTGACATGGCGGAAAGAAAAACCTACGCCAAAGGCACATAACAACACAATCGTACATTGTAATGATAGGCTTATTGGGATTTAAAAGGGAGGAGAAATCGTCGCCATATTGTTTGTTATTGACATTGAAGGAAACGTTTTCTGGAGCAAATTGGCTGTCACTTCTTTGTTTGAATCTAATAATATATTAAAACCATAAGAAGCCAATGTGTACTTGACAAAATGCATGACACTCTTATTTGTCATTGTGTAACTTTAAATGAAAGCATGAAATAAGAAGCTATGGCAAACGTTCTGCACGTGAAGTCCTACCAAGCATAACAGTAGTCTGACCTAGATTTTTGGTTACACTTGGGACTGTTTTGAAAGTTTTGTATGTATTTTCTTAAATTTTTCCATCTCCTTTTCATTTCAGCCTCAGTTGACTGACTCTTTGGCACCTGGGGAACAGCTAAGCAAAAACAAGAGCCACTGAAGCTAAACACGAAACCACAAAACTAAACTCCCGACATTTGCTCCCCAGTCACGCGAAACTCTTTAACTTCACCAGAATACCCAGTAGATTCACTTCTGCAGAGGAAAAAAACATGGCATTCTTTGTTGTCATGTGGCTCTTTTCCCAATTGAAGGTAACCGGAAGGACTGATTCATTAACTGAAGGGTTACTGGGATCCAGTGTGCCAAGGTTCGTCCTTAAAACAAATGCACTTGAAGTTGCTTTAGCTCTAACATTAACTACATGGGTAGTATGACAGAACTGAATCACATTTCTGAACATGTATCGAGCCATTTGAGATATAAATATTCCCATCTCCATCCCAAGCTGACTAGTTGGGAATGATGCCATTTGGCTGTGTAAAGTCAAGAGAGTCAAGACTGTGTAAAAGTTTGTATTTGTCCAGCCAAATTAATTATAGCTAAGACACTGGAAATTTGGCAATTAGATGTTTTAATAATGAAAATTATCTACATTCAGAAATTGTGAGTTCAGATTTGATTTTTACCCTTATTTTGAAGTTATTGTAATCTGCCTTTGCATTGTCTGCAAAAAGTGAGAAGTCACACCAAGGCAAAAGGCAGTAACTTCCACATTATCAATATTTGGTTGCATTTACAAAATGGTTATAGTAACACATATATAAAATCTAGTGATCTTGGACTGTCTCATAGGCTATTACATATAGTAAAGTGACTGTGTTAATTGTTCTTTGTTGTTGTTGTTGACCGTAACAAGCAGACAAAAAGTTAAACATGAGTGGATGCAGTTTTGTAACCAATTTATTAGAAAAACTCAGTAACGTAAAATTATAATTTAATAATTGCTTTTATATTGACTTGAATGAAAATAGCCGAAGCTAAAAGAATGACCAGCAAGCAAGAATAATGCTCAGAATGCTTGTAGATTAAACATCGCAGATGTCCCTGGACTGAATTATTTTTAATTATTTCTTTTTACAAGAAACGGTAGGGTATGTATTTAATTGTGAACTATTAGTAGTGATTTTATAATTGATCATGCCACATGCTACGACATTCAATACCACACGCATCCAACTAGAAGTCACAGCCTGGTGAATTATCTGCATTTTAAAAAGGAAATAATATCAATAAAAAATATCTTTAAAGATGATTTACGATTATGTATTGCTGCCAAGGTATCTAGTCTTTACAGTGCTTTGATATATTGAGCTGTTAGGTAGATCATGATCTAGCTCGTTTGTCAAATAAAGTGCTTCAGTGACAGATCAGACATATGAAAGTATACAAGTTACACCATAATTAAAATGCGGCAGACTTTAATGAACAGTAAAACAAAGGCAGATTACGGTTTAACTTAAATCCAGCACGGAAACGTAACTTTTTGGAAGTTTCTAGTATGCTTAGTAAGACCTTGATTATCTGGTTAATGTGTGTTTAACTGAGGGTGGAGCCCTCTAGCAGCAGGGCTGGACACCTCTGATGAATGGACATTGACCTACCTTGTGACCCTTTCCTGCTTTTCACAAATCTTCTCCAATGGCCTCGTGAGATAGTAAAGTGTCCATCGAATGCACTTTCAGAATCTCGCCAGAAGTAGTAGGTCATCTGAGTACTTTTCGCCTTCTCTTTTACGAATATGGTGAATTCAAACATACTGTTTTTCACCTGGTATATAGTAGGAAGGTATTTAGCCTATGAATGAGTAAGTGTGAGTTATCCCTGTGACGGACTGGAAATTTATCAAGGGTGTTTCCCTGCCTACAGCCCAAGATTCGGAGATGGCCTCCAGCAACCCTAAGACAAGAAGTTTGTAAAATAAATGGACGCTTTATCTTTGGCTTTAAGTATAAAAAAAATATCTGCTTTATTGCCAGTCTTTTCATAGGACTGAGGTTTACGGTATTACATCGAACAGAAGATAGGACTCTTCTTTCTTTTTGAAAGAGTTTTCCAGATTCCCTCATTGAACATCAGGCAAGTCCTGATCCTCATTGGAAAGTGGGTACATGTCATGTCTATAAATGTTCCCATAAAATAAGGGCCATCTAAGGAGGTACATCAGGATCACTAGTCAACGATGTCCAGAAGATACAGCCCCACTATTCACTGATGCCTCATCACTCACTACAACCTCTGCTGCCAGGGTCACAGTCTGCCCTAAAACACTCCTACAGGGAATCTATCGTGCCCTCTGCTCCTCTCAGAATAGTTTACGGACATTGGCTGGCGGTGGTCCTCACAGTTGGATTAACGCAATCTGTCAAAGCACCCAGTTATGAGTCTGTTATCACTGCCATTCCTCAGTAGTCCAGCCAGCGTAATGTTTCATAGGGCTTCCTTTTTCCTGAACAGGATAGTCCTGCTGGGAAGGCGAGATATATACCGGCACCTCACAACATGGATTAGGTGATGACAACCATGTCCGACTTCTGCAAACTGAAGGGGTGAGCAAAAGGTCTGTAGTTCCACTTTATGCAAATGTCCACTTTCATAAGGATCACATACCAACAATCTTCTACCATACTAAAGCACGGCCAGCACAACTACAAACATAAGGTTTTAACCTTATATAATTAATACAACAACTGACATAAATTCTATCAAAGTGCATAAAGTAGCATTTGTAAGGGAAAGACTAGTCAGTTTAACGTGTGTGCTGTTGAAAAAACTGTGATCTTTTGCACTTGAGATTTTGTGGCACAGTTTTTTCCATTAAATTAGGGCTGCTTGTAAGTTTTGAAAAAGAAGACAAAAATGAATTCACCTCAGGCTAAAGGAATTGCAGCACCTCGCTCCAAATCAGTGATGGAAAAACTAATTTGCATTACTTTCTTAAAAAATAACTCAGGTATTTATTAAAGTAATGCATTAATTTACTAGTTACTTGAAAAGGTAATAAGATTAGTTAAATTGCATTACTTGTAATGCATTACCCCAACACTGAAAATGTATTGTTACCTAACTGACCTAACAAACTAAATGTGACTCTGAACCACAAAACCAGTCACAAGGGTCGATTTCTTGAAATTGAGATTCATACATCATGAATAAATACGTTTTCCATTGATGTTTGGTTTGTTAGGATCGGACAATATTTGGCAGAGATACAACTATTTGAAAATCTGGTATCTGAGGGTCTAAAAAATCTAAATACTGAGAAAATCACCTTTAAAGTTGTTCAGATTCATTCTTAGCAATGCATATTAATAATCCCAAATTAGGTTTTGATATATTTATGGTAGGACATTTCCAAAATATCTTAATGGAACACGATTTTTACTATCCTAATGATCTTATCTTTACTATCCTAATGATTTTTGGCATAAAATAAAAATCAATAATTTTGACATATTCAAAGTTTTTTTTTTTTTTTTTTGGGGCGGGTGGCTTCTGCAAAAAAAAATACCCCAGTGACTCAAGATTTTGTGGTCCAAGGTCACGGATGTACATTAGCATTCACAATGATCAGAAATCCAACTTATGTCGAAGTTCATTGGAGGATATGTCTGCAATTTTCTCTTCAAGGAGTCTTAAGGCCAATCGATTCAGTCTGATTTGTGAATTTATCGTTCAGACTGGTTATATGAAATGGTTCAACCATTTCATCAAGAACCAAGTCAAAAGAATGATTCACAAAAATTTTGTCATTAATCACTTACCCCCATGTCATTCCAAACCCGTAAAAGCTTTGTTCGTCTTCGGAAAACAATTTAAGATATTTTGGATGAAAACCGGGAGGCTTGTGACTGTCCCATAAACTGCC